>NC_081431.1:25569880-25869880 GCF_949786415.1 Peromyscus eremicus | reverse complement strand
CCCCGTACAAGGAATCACTTCCCTTACTCTGTGTGAAGTCTGAAAAGGCAGCTGGGGACGCTTTGTCCTGGGAGGGAGAGGGCAAAATGAGCTGGGATAGCACTATTTTCCAGATCTTCAGTGGGCTCCCCCACAAAAGAGAAATCACGAGGCAATAGCCTTTCCCATTTCCCAACCCTGCCCCCACTTCACCCACCATGGAATGCTTGGGGGGAAAGAAATAAACAGTCAGATGGAGTTCAAACAAGAAAAAAAGTGGAAACCAGATTCTCTGAGGGAAAAACACAATCGGCAGCACAGTGAGCTGCAAGAGAAACCTGGACAGCAGAAATGCTGAAAGCCAGGGAGCAAGGCTCGTGCAAAAGGAAATTAGATACGAGCCGCCAGGTGACAGAGCAGCGGAAAGGTCAGCGCTATTTTGGGCTGAACATGAAGAGGCTTCAGGCATCTCAGGACAAAAAAACAAGTACAGACTAGAGAAGGTTCTGAGAGAGGCAGCCGCATTGACCAGAGGATGGCTGTTGGCTTTGTGGAGAAAGATGAAAGGCGAGAGACGGGCAGGAGCAGCCAGGGAGCTGGGTGCCCATTGGACATCAACGGCACTTTGTGGTGATAAACACAGGACTCAGTGCTGTGTTTATTTCCTACCTCACCCGTGATTGTTCTTTCCTTGTAAAGTGTATTCATTCACCCCACACTCATTTATTGATCCACATGCCTGTGGCACTCACTGTGCAGGTGAGACAATGTTAAAGAGGCTACAGGCTCCATCCTTGCCAGACTTCCTGGCTAGGACTTAATAGGCAGCAGTCAATGGACTGACATACTGAGGGATAAGTACTCAACAAGTCACAGGAATCCAAGAAAAGGAATCCACTGAATTATGGGAGAACGAGGAAGGCTTAAGGAGAACACATCTTAGCTAGATTCTACAGAAGAAATGAATAAGCTTTAACAAAGTTGAATGGATCTTTATAGGGGAGGACATTCCTAGTCCAGAGAAGAGGGTGATTAAATATCCAGATTAATGTGCCTGGCTCCATTAGGCTAAAATGTTGGACTTCTAGACCATGCAAGGAAGGAAGTTGTGGAAAACAGGTCACAAAGGGAGTCAAACATTTGCTCAGGTTAGACCACGCAGGTTGCCAGGATGATTAAAAACAAACATCTTTGTTTGCAATGAACAGAGGTGTGGGAGCCAGCAGACATTGGCAGGCTGGACATTGTAGGATATGTTGGTGAGAGTCATGTAGTCTCTGAGTTCAAGGAGCTTAACAATTGATAACTGAACTTTAGTTGACATCCTGCCATGACCCAGGCACAAAACGAGAATGGAACAGTTCTCATCTTGAGTGGGAAAAAGTCCTCCAAATCTTTCCATTATGATATCAATGAGCCAGTTGTATAAATTGTTAATTAAGGAAATAAACAGTATATCAGGTAACACAAAATCAGCCTGTGGAGAAGGAAGGACTACAAGGGGAGTTTCTACTTTAAATACTCAAGGTGAAATGAGCCTTCCCACACCTCAGTCCCCTGAAAACAACCACTTTACTATTCCTTACCTGGAGGTCCTGTGGTTAGACTGCTCATGGTGTGATTCTTACCTGCTGAATTTCCTTGTCCTGTATATGTTGCCCCACAGGGCTGGCACAGACCATGGCAGAACAGCCATCTGCCTCTCTCCACTTGTCCTCTTCATGGTAGTCTTGTACTTTCTCAGAAAACCATCGTCTTGGGTTGTCAAATTCTGCATGGCATTTGGTCTCCATCTAAGGACGTGTTCAAAGAGGGAATGATCCTCGAGGCTGAGGAAGAAGTTAGGCTTCTGATGACTGACCTTGGCAGCCACATAATGCCACCTGCATCACATTCTAAAGAACAGAGTTGAAGTCCTGAGGACAAACTACGGGGGCCTAAACACAAAGAGGCACAAATCTGGGGCCTAAACACCAAGAGACACAAATCAGGGGCCAGGGGAAGGTTGGAAGGCAAGCTACTGTAGTTGCGTGTAAGAACAAGGATGGACAAAGATGCAAGGTCATTTTAGAGACTGTCAAGGAAGATACATTACTGAGGAAATGGTGTTTAAATGGGGCCTTGCCTCCAAGGGTGAGCTCAAGGTGAAATGTGCATCTACCCTCCAGAGGACCTGGGTTTGACCTGTGATGTTCCAATTTTCCACCCATGTGCCTTGGGGACAACACTTTACAGATTATTCATAATGATAAAATCATACATTAAAAGCTCACATCCCAGCATGTAAAGGAAAGGGATTATTAGTAATAACCACAAAGGAGGACAATGGAACCATAAAAAATTAAAAACAGAAGGTAAGTTAACGACAAAATGAGTGGCTGAGATTGTCATCTTAGTGATGTTTAGAGAGGCTTAGAGGAAGAATCAAGAGACTGGGTCTCACAGCTTCTGCACCTGTCACAAACTGTGCTTCTTAAAATATGTTTATAGACAAATATCTGGCCAAACACAAGCGTGGTATGATTAGAGATCACAGGAAGACTGCCTTATCCCCAAATGTCATCTTCTCTAATATGCCCAAGGGTCTCCTGCTCCATCATTAGTAGATCATTCTTCTCAGTGAAGATATCTTGTCTCCTGAGATCACCTATCACAATGGAATATTCTGGAAGAGGTAATACATTAAGATATCATCAATTACCAACAGCATAGTATACCCTTGAGATTACTTTTCAACTGCAATAGTCGAGTTATTTTAGGTTACCCGGTGGTTAAAAACATTCCCACAATCTTAGTTTCCTTTTTAACACAACAAAATTTACTCACTCATACACAGCCCCCTGCGTGTCTGGGCAACTCTCCAGGGCAGCTGTCTTCCATGTGTTGGCTCAGCTCTCTAGGCTGCTTTGATCTTCTGACACCTCTGAATCAACACGTGTTCCCATGATCTTCACAGCAGGAGAAGAAAAGCCTAGCAAGTTCTACACC
Source organism: Peromyscus eremicus (assembly GCF_949786415.1). Taxonomy (NCBI): domain Eukaryota; kingdom Metazoa; phylum Chordata; class Mammalia; order Rodentia; family Cricetidae; genus Peromyscus; species Peromyscus eremicus. Next base: position 25,866,913 of record NC_081431.1, on the reverse strand, counting down.
AGCAATTAAAGGCTTTGACAAGGAAGTGCCACGCATCCCTTCGGGCCTCATTTCATTGGCCAAAACAAGTCACCCGGTCACCTCTAGCTTCAAAGGAAGCAGGAAACAGTAAGCCTCTCATGTGTCCAACAGAGAAACTAGATATTGACTAAGCATAATAGGCAGTTTACAGACTTAAAAAGAAATGCAGGGATGAAAGAAACCAGGTTGCACTTGAAGGACATTTGACAGTGTTAATAGAGAAGAGATGTCATTGCAGGTCAAAGGGGCAGGTAGACCTGATGGGTCTTCATGAAGGCTTAGCTGTAGAACCTCTACTCAAACCTGCAGGACAGCAAAATCTGCAGATCTTCAGGTTGTCTTCTTTTATGCTATTTTAATTTTTACTTAAATGTACATGGCTGTTTTATTTGCCTGTATGTCTGTGTACCACGCATATGCCTAGTGCCTGCACAGGCCAGAAGAAGATATCAAGTCCCCTAGAAGTGATTGTGAGTGCTGGGAATTGAACCTCGGTCCTCTGGAATAACATCCAGTGCTTTTAATTGCTGAGCCATCTTCCCAACCTCAGGTTTCTTATTTTGAAAAGGTAATACAATTTACAAATAACTTACACATACCCTCCTGTAGACTTTGAATCATCTCTAGGTTAGTTATTCCTAATATAATGTAAAATTTACATAGCTAGTTACTATGCTCTATTGTTTGAAGAATAGTGACAAGAAGTTTCTGTTTGGGGATGGGATACAGAACCCATATGTCTTAGTCAACTTCCCATTACAGTGATTAAATGCCTAGGAAAATCAAGTCAAAAGAGGAAAGACTTATTCTTCCCATGGTTTCAGAGGCTTAAATTCAGAGTTGATAGGCTGCACAAGTTTTGGGGCTCTGGTGAAGTAGAACACTGTGGCACCAGGAGCCTGTGGTGGAGGAGGCTGCTCACTTTCTAGAAGTCAGGAAGCAAAGGGGGGTGGAGGAAGGGGCTGGTGACAAGATATTATACTAAGGGAATGTCTTCCCCCAAGGGAATGTCTCCAAAGTCCCACTTCCTCCAACTACACCTCACTTTCTTCAGTTTCACCACCTCTCACTGACCCATTCAGGTATAAATCACCAATGAATTAATCCAATGGTAAGGTTAGCATTTGCTGGTTCCATTCACTTCTGAACACCATGGGACTGGGACTAAGGTTGTCTACACTTAGATCTTTGGAGGACATTGTTTATACAAATAACAGCACCACAAAGGACCAAGGCACACAGGAAGACACTACCTCCTAGAATGACCTGTCATTGACAGGTCCAAGTAGAATTTTGCCTTAGCAGAGAAATGGAAGAGCACATTCCCAGGACAAGAATTCACTCTTCCAAATGACATCCAGTCATTTGTCTTCCATGATATGTTGGGAAGCTACCATCATCAGAAACCCAATGGTCTCACAGTAATCTTTTGTCAGTAGTCCATCTATGGAGACAATAAGAGGATAAGTATGTCGGTACATGCCAAAAGAACAGGGAGATTGAAATGCAGAAGCAGAACCAGGGCTGGGGATGAGAATTCAAGCCAAGAGGCAAGCTGCTTAAAAAACAAACACAAGGCACATGCCTTTAATCTCAGCACTCGGGAGGCAGAGCCAGGTGGATCTCTGTGAGTTAGAGGCCAGCCTGGTCTCCAAAGCGAGTTCCAGGAAAGTCACAATGCTACACAGAGAAACCCTGTCTCAAAAAAACAAACAAACAAACAAAAAACACAAACAACAACAAAAATCCAGAAAGTTGATCTGATCACTAGGATCCTGAATGAAGAAAACAAGCAGGTAGGTGACTTGCACTGGGGAGGGAGCAGCAGGACAAGCCTCATGGTCCAAATGGGAATACTAGACTACCCTACATAGGAGAGGTGCTTTTCTCTCTCTCCCAGGACTAATGTGTACCTCTGACTCTGTAGCCATCAGCAGCTCTGAGCCTGCCTGTGCCTTGCTGTCTAGACTCCTGCCATCATTCACCTTTTGGTTTTAACTGATGGTTAATCATATTAGATAAATAACCAACCAATATCTTTGATACCAGCTTTTGAATTTTGAACAGTTTTAGACCTACAAACAAGTTAAGGAGATAGCAAGAAGTTCTACTCTAGCCGTTTGCTTTATTATTCTTTATCTCACATTAGTAAAATGATACATTTGTCACCATTAGTGAAACATTGTTGTTGCTGTCTTTTATTGTTATTGTCATTTTATTATTGTTTATCAGTAATGCATGGCAGTGTTTAAAACATAGCTCTATGTGGCCTAGAGGCCACTGATGGTCACAGCATGTGTTTAGAAGTACAATAGAAGGGACTTTAAAACAGCCAGACTTTATATGCGAAGATGAGAGCTTTCAACAACCTTAGCTTGGATAGGTATTTGCAGTTTTTAAACTGTGGAACTTTTCTGATACCTAGATGATTGCAGTTCTAACCGCTTACCCTCCAGATCAGCTTCATCTGTTCCAACCTCTCAACCCACTGGACCAAATAGACGGACAGGGTCTTTTCAGATGTCTCCCAAAAGTGTCCGACTTTGCTCCAACCTACAGTTGTGCTTGGGGGATTGCTTCAAAGCCACATAGACCTCAGATTTCATGCTGGACAGATGATTATGTTTTTGTCTCTGAATTTTACTGTTTTTAAAGATACCTGCTGCCATGTTTTGTATATTTTGTGTAGGTATCCAGAACAAGTGAAATCAGAAATAAAAGTCACTGTTATCGATTACTTTACTTTGTCTTTAAATCTGATAGTGATCAGGAAATCTGAAATCCCAGTGCAAGTACCCAACACTTCATGGTTGGCCTGAGTTCATATGGAAACACTAATGCCAGCACAATTGTATGTATGTGTGTATGTCTGTGGGTCTCTGTGTCTGTGGGTCTCTGTGTATGAGTGTGTATGTCTGTGTGTGAGAGTATGCCTGTGTATCTGTGTAGCTGCTACTGGAGTCCCTAAAAGGATTGATGAAACACAGTACATGGTTAGGGAAGATCATCAGATGATAGAGTGTAGTCAGCCAGGACATGGGTAAGGGAAAAGGAATGATTCCAAAAATATTGGGAATCAGTATTTTTCCTTAGGAATACCATTTCAAGGAGAGGATGCTGGGAGATTAGCAGCTGAAAGCAAGAAAGACAACAGAGCATTACTAGAATAAAAGAAGTGGAGACAGGGGCTGTTCAACCTCATGCTGAAGCTGAGATGAGTCCTCACCAATGACACAGCCTGTGTCTCAAATGGCAACATTACTGCTCTGAAGCCTTCGATTCACCTGCTCCCAAATTTTTACCTCACCTAGTTTTTGGGCACTAACTAGAAGATCCCTCTTTAAACTTTAATCTTTGATTTCTAGTTTTTAGTCATGTGCAAGGTTTCCATTTCATTAGTGGAAAAATATGAGAGCCCTCCAGTGGCCAAAAAGAAAATCTATAAATTTATACCACGTCCAGTTTACACCACTTCTAAGGAAAACCTCTACAACTCTACAGCCTTGTTAAATAAATAAATAAACAAGATATAATAAAAGCTACCTCCATATGTCATAATGAGAAGTCAGTGTCAAATAAGGTATGACTTTTATTATCATTCCAACGATTCTCAAATAACCTAAATAATTCTTACCCTTGCTAGACAGAGACACAGCATTGAAAATAAAGCCAGAGCTAAAATATTGCAGCATATAGAAGAAAAACCCCTTGGGTATATCTTCTTAAACAGAAATTTGTTATGTAACAGTGCAATAACAACCAGAATGAGTAACTTACATTGTGGTCAAGTAGAAGAACATGGGCTCCTTTCTTTGAAGATGTAAACCTGGAGCCATGAGAACAGCTTCTAAATCCTAATAGGGAATTATATAGATCTATGGCTAGTCTGGTTCTTTTCCCTCCCCCTGGCTTATCTATGCTGCACACTTTCTCTTATCCATGCTAATGGAGGGGATCAGTAGTGCAGATAATTGAAAGGTTGTGTGCCAACAAACTGCTTTGTGGTTGCTGCCAAAAACTCCCCAGTGTTACATGGTTAATGAAAAGTCAGGCAATGGCAGCTCCCTTTGCATAGCAGCCCAGAATAATCATAATAGCTATTATTTATGGAGCCCACACTATGTACCAGATTAAGTGTTTTAAATGCAATTATCTCATCACATCCTCACCTATGACCCATAGAAATTGGTATAATTTTCTCTCACTTATGGATGAGAAAACTGAGGCTCAGAAGGTCAAGTGCCTTCTAATAGGTACTCTATTCATTTAGGTGGGAAACTGTGTTTGTTTAGATAGAGTTAGTTCACACATGCAGCTGTTTTGCTATGCCACCTTCAAACGCCACAGTGCATCCACTCCTGGGTGAGGTATCTTTTCTTCAAATATGGGATTTGAGAGTATTTTTAGAGCACCAGTCTTATTTTCCGTAAGGGACATTTCAGGCTAGACACCATCTGTAAGCTTGCTGGATTTGTATTTATCCTAAAAATTTCAGTTCATCACTGGGTAAGGGAGGAGCTTAACATTTTATGTTCAATGGATCTATATTAATTTTTAACTTAATGAGTTTCTCTGAAAACTTTGAGTTTCTAGCAGCTGCTTTTTGTGAATCATTTTTCTCACCTTGGTTTTGGTGCTCCATTCTATCCTGATTCTTTCTTACAGGCGACTCCCAGTTCCTTTCTTTGCAGTCTCTTCCTCTAGGTTTCCTTTAACATTGTTGCCCTTTGTTTGACTTAAGTGTCTATGATATAACTTTGACAAGGGCCCAGAAGTTGACAACTTTTGGCTCTTGTCTCACACCATTGCCCTATTTCCAGATTTCCAATGGCTAGCTGGTTATTTTATTCTATTTGAATATCACCTTGAATACAAACTCACCAATTTTGGGTGTCCTACATAGATTGTTAAGAAAATTATATCACTTCTCAAAGTGTGTAATACTTAATAACCTTTCCTTGCATGATACTTATCATCATTGTAATCATTATCAGGCAAAGGGTGAGTGATATATAAATTTTAAACTCCCCAGCCAAGAGAATAGTGACTACCTTAGCCTAGCTTATTAATCTTCGTTTTCTCTTCTCTCTTCTCTCTTTACACCTTTCTCTCCATCTGCTCTCCAATAATCTAAATTTATTAATTTTCTATATGTATGGATAAAAATATTTTGAGTCTATACTGTCAGTTCTATTCACCTTGTTTTCTTTATTTTCTTTTTATCTGTTCATCTTATAAGATTTATTCCAAGTATTTCTATATTTAATCCAGGGCCCCAAGGCAAAACTAGCAACACCTTTGTCTGTTTCTTTATAGTATGTCACAGTGTATAAGCTGTATTTTAGGTAAAAGTTGATCTGAGTGCCTTTCTCCATTTTGAGCCACCTGGGGTGAAGGACAGTGAAATGCTGTGCTTTCTATGTTTATTATTATCAAACACATTGGGGAGGGGGATAATGAAAGAGTAAATCTTCTAGAGTTTGTATCATTGGAATATCTTGTCACAGATCATATTTTTGAGCAGTCAGGAATAACTTGCTTGAACTTGATCTCATCCAGATGCCCAATGACGAAGGGGGTGAAAGTGCCATTCCTGGAACTATGGAGCATTTAGAATAAAATATAAAAGTGAATTTTTCCCTTTCTCAAGAAGAAAGGAAGAGAAAGCTAAGGGAGTATCAAGGATCTCAGAAATCAACCAAGACAAATAATTAAAATGTAAACATAACAGAGAGGACATGAAAGATCAACGATCAACATCCAAAGAGCACTCTTCTCTCTATTTCACAAATCCAAAGGATGTTCTCTTCTCTCACGGTTTTGGTCAGTGACCACATCATTCATTAAGTACTCTGTCCCAGTCTCTAGCCTCCAATGCAAAGACTTGGACATATTCTCACCACTTCCCTCAGTACTCATTGGTGCTACGACCTGATTGAATACAGGCATGCTTGAGTAACCTCAAGCTGAAAGGAATTCAGGGAAGCCAGAAGTAGCACCTAGTAAGTGGAACACAAGTTAGAGTCCTGGGTTAATCTGTGTGAAATACTGGAAGCCAGTTGGAATTGAGGCATCCTGGCAAAAAGCAGCTGCTGGAGCTCAAGTATACTCACTGTAGTGTTCAAAGCTAGGCGACTCCCCAAATGTCTGATCTGTTGTTTTTACACAAGCAACTGAATTTTAATATACTTACATAAATCGCTATCTCATAGCTTATACTTATACATAGTTTGTTGTTGTTGTTTTAGACAAGATCCTAGAATGCAGCCCTGGCTGGCTTGGTCTTTGTTATTTGTAGCCTAGGCTGACCTAAAACTTGCAGCAATCCTCCTGCTTCCAACCTCCCGGGAACCAAGATTGTTCTCACTCACGAGCAAGTCTAGTGTTGATGTTTAAACTTAGCCATTATTTCTGCTTCTCCAGTTTGCCTTGACAAGCTTCTACAGGAAGAGGTGGACCATTGTCCACACTATCTCTTTTTCCCCTTCTGTAATTGCTACTCTGCCCAAATACTCATGTTTTACACTGAGTGTTTTATTAAACTCCCTCCACTCTCTTGAAATTTTAAGTATACCTTACTTGTACAAATATTTCTACATGAATCAATAATGCCCTTAGTATATTATTTAAAAAAGGAAAATGAAGTTTTATTTTACATTATTTGAGTAATATAAAAATGTATCAGGTAAAGAAATTTGAATGAGATAGATATATAAGGTATATTTGTTCTTAACTAATCAAGTAAGTATACACCTCAAAAACTCAGGTATATTATAATTGTGAATATGTGTATGAAACTCTAGATAGAAAGTTATCAACATTTTTCCTACCCACCTAGACACTTTTCAGAACATTCAAAATACACACAGACCCTATTAATTGGGCTAATCTCTTCTGGATATTGCAAGTCATTGGGTTTCCTTATTAAGTAAAAGGAATACCTTCTAATCATTGTTTGAAACAAGAGCAACAAACCCCTCCATAAACTTCTAAGGTTGTACCGCAAAGATGGGTTAAAAAGACGTTTTATGTGAGTGCAATGTTTGGTTTTTAATAGGTATTAAAAAGTCAGAATATGCTAGAGTTCATGCTCCTGCTTATCCAATAGCCAGTAAGGTCACATGACCAAGTTCTGCCCAATGGGTGTGAGGTCAACTTCTGCTCTGAGAGATAAAGGTGTTCCCTCTCTTTTTCCCCTTTCTAGTCCTCTTGAATGAAAGTAGGGAAGGAGATTTCTTTATGTGGTAAGAACATCATTTCAGGGATGGATGCTAAGCAGATGAAAGGCTCCTGAGTCCACAATACTGAAGGATTGCTTTACCTATGGTATCAGACATCACAGATGCCCCATATCACATGTCTTTGACCTTCTCTCTGATGTTAGCTGCAGATGCAGAGGAAATTTTCAGGAGAACTCTGACTCAATTTATACTCATAATGTTCTGCATCAAGTACATCCCACATTTCATTGTCTCTCAGCTTCTTCTGGAATGTGAATATTACCAGACAAGACTTATTCTGGTAGTACATGCACAAATGGAAAGAACATGGCTTTTCACACTCTTGGGAAACTGATATCTAATTGGAAATGAGAAACCTTAGACAAAAGTGACTTCTCCCTGTCTTTTCACTGGACAATTCTGGTATGCATTTGAAATGTGTCTCATGAAGCCAAGGCAAATTTTCACCTCCTAGTGGTCTTAAAGCAAGAATGTGCCCATGAACATGATTAAAGTACTTTTTATGTCATGTGGCTACAAGTCCAAGAATGTTCACACTCCTGACTTTTAAGACTGTAATTATTGGGATAGGAAGGAACTAGGATGTACAGCACATGTTGCTCCATTAGAAACAAGGCCTGATAAAGATGAATTGGGGCCCTTAGACTTGTATGGAGGTATTTGGATGAATGGACTGAGAACTGTAAATCTTTATGTCTCTTTGAGATATTGGAGCATATATAGAGCTTCAACAGATGAAGACCAGCCTTCTTTTGTTGAGGAGTTGTGCAATACACTAACTACTGTGAATGTTTCGAAATATGCTTCTTATCTTTAGAATTTGATGCAGGTGGATTTTTCTTTGGGCCGCCAGTTCCCAAATAACTACACAGGGATTTATTATTAATTATGAAAGCTTGGTCTTAGCTAAGGTTTGTCCCACTAGCTCTTATAAATTAAATTAATCTGCTTATATTAATCTAGATTTTACCATGTGGCTTTTTACCTTTGTTTCATTCTATGTGTCTGATTCCCAGTGTCTCCATGGCATCTCTATGAACTCTGATTATCCTCTTTCTCTCTCTATCCTGAAGTTCCACCTATCTCTCCTGCCTAGCTATTAGCCATTCAGATTTTTATAACACCAATCACAGCAATACCTTTTCACGGTGTACAAATATCCCACAACAGTTTGTCTCTATATAGTTTCACTGACCAAAAACTAGAATCAGAGCTTTGTAGATTCTAAGTGGGAAATCATCCATATTCCCAGAGAAAAGAGCTCATGCAAATAAAATAAATTATTTTTATTTTAATTATGTGTATATGTGGGTAACTATGTGTGGGTTTGTGCGTATGAGTGCACATGCTCTTGTAGACCACATTGGATTCCCATAGAGCTAGAATTACAGATGATTGTGAGTTTTCTGATGTAGTTAAGGGGAACTGAAGTTGGGTCTACTATAAGAGTAGTTAGTACTCTTAACTCCTTGGCCATCTTTCTGTCCTCAACAACTAAAGAAATTTTAATGCTTGACTAGTAAATACAGGGTTTTATTTTACAAAGACTTAAGGAGATTGAGAGGAGGCAAAACACAGGACTTTTTAACTTCTGTAGTTAACTCCCTCATGCATAATAAAGGCATATATACTTAGAAATAGAATATTCCCAATGGTTTTCTGATCTATGTGGACTTTAGAATTCATTATGGTGAAGAAAAAGAAAGGCAATGGAATCTTTGAAATATGTTCAATACCACCTCATCAGCATAGTAAACAAAATGGACAATTCACTCCTTAGACAAAATTAAGTTTGATGTCATTCTTGAGACCTCAAAATTGTAGGAATGTAGTCCTTAGCATAGAACCATTTGGCTCATTTGTTGAATCTCCAAGAATCCAGAAAATTCATAAGCAGAAGTAAATCATTACTAGTCACCATAACCTTAATTAATAGTGTTATTACTCAAATAGCAATTACTATTCTGATGATTACATCTTTACTACAGTTAATAGTTGGTATCTTATTAATCCAGCCAATGTGTTCTTTTCCATGTACTATGTGCTTCTTGTGTTTGCACAGAAATAACAGATAACCATGTGGAGCATGTCCACTGTCTTATCTAGAACTTTCCTTATAGCTAAGAAACTTGCACTGGCTGCATACACCATTTCCTAAGAAGGTGGACGGTAAACATCCTGGAGATAATCCTCAAGTGATAGGGACAAGGTATCTTAAGTTAGTGTTTCCACCTCACATTCCTCAAATGAACAATTCTGTTAGACATTCCATATATTTCACAAGAAGTTCCCATGAAAACATGTCCTTGCTACTCAGTGGTGTGTCTTTAGAATGACTTTTTCTTTATTGCTTCAAACCAAATAAACGGCCCCCAAATAAGTCTTTGTCTTGTGTTTGTGTTTAGGAGAACACAAATTGATGTAGAAGCAGTTTGGAGTTTGACATAAAAGATACAAATATTTATTTATGTTATTATAATTTTTATCAAAATATATCTGGTTGATATACTCTCATTCTATTGACTCCTATAACACCTTTCCATCCTGACATATCTTTTCCGTTTCAATTTCTATGTATAACTGTCCTTACATAGTATGTGTTAGTTTAAGTTTGAGAGAGAAAGACTTTGATTGACTTATCTCATCATTGCACACCAAGGCAATCCATAACCTGGATGTAGACTGACTGGCCTTCTGGGAAAAGTGTATTACTGGATGAATTAACTATGTCCAGAAAAGTGGCGGGTGTATGGTGATAAACACAAGGCTGTTCTTTCAGCAAGGGAATGAGTGAGACACTTTCCCATATAGGGAGTTGTGAGCCCAGCCAGACTCCTGACAGAATGGGATTGCATTGCCCTTCCCAGCCTCCACATCCTCATTTCTATTCTTTCATCTTCATGTGCCTGAAAACAAAGATATCCTGTACTTACTAAGTTCTGGTGGATACCCAAAGGCTCTTCTGTAACAAACCACTCATATAATGTGTTGATTACTTGTCTAATTGTTGTCACACCGTACCCTGACCCTACCATAAAAAAAAAGAAAAGAAAAAACCCTAAAGGAGTAAGAAATTATAGTTCCAAGAGATTCCATTCCATCATGGCATGGGAAGCATGATAGCTAGAGGAAGAACCTGACTAGATGCAGTCAGGAAGAGAACAAAGAATGCTGGCACTCAGCTGTCTTTCTCCCATGCAGCCCAGTACCCAAGTCCAAGGAGATGGGTTTTCCTACCTCAAGTAAGAATCAAGATAATCTACACATTTATGGCCAGGGCCAAGCTAATCTGGATAATAGCCCCTCTCTCGGTATGCTTAGAGACTGTTCTAGATGATTTTAGATCATATCAAATTGACAGTCAAGATTAATGTGCCGGATAGTCTTATATCAACATTACATACAAACTAGAGTTATCTGAGAAGAGGGAAGCTCAACTGAGAAAAAATTCTTTCATAAGACTTGGCTTTAGAGCATTTTGTTAATTAGTGATTGATGGGGTGGTTCCTCCATCCCAGGGTTAATGATCCTGGATTATATAACAAAGCAGATTGGACAAGCCAAGAGAAGCATATCAGTAAGCAGCATCCCTCCATGGCCTCTGCATCAGGTTCCTGCCCTGCTTAAGTTCCTATCCTGACATCCTTCCTTCAATGATGGAAGTGAAAGCTAAATAAACCCTTTCCTCCCCAACTTGTGTTTTGATCATGGTGTTTCATCACAGCAATATAAACCCTAATTAAGACAATTAACATTTATTTTCATTACATTTTTTAGAACTCCTCTGTGGTAAGTTTTTAATTTTAATCATTGTTTTACTCAGCTCAAGCATTTGCTATAGAATATTTTGTCTACACACCAACTCTAAATCACTAAATTTAATATTTAAGGACATATATAAGCTATATTCTAGAATATAAGATTTTTAGGGATATGTCTAGGTCTCCTGATCATTTAAATACTTGCTGAGTCCCGGCAGGAACCTACACAGACAGTAGATATTGGATACATTTAATTTATTCAATGATCCTTGGATATTTCTTCTGTCATCTTATTATACACTATGGAATTCTTCAATCTAAGTAAACAACAATTTCCTAAGTGATAAAATAATTCAACAAAATAAGGTTTCTGGCATTAAAAATACCCTGTCAAGACATATTAATAGCAACTTGGTGAGAAAAAAAGCAGATTGCATAGCAACATGTACTATGTTGAGGGAAAAATAATTACAGAGTTACTCTGACTGTTACAGTCAACTAAAAGACTAATGCACATTGTTCCTTAATCAATGATATTAACTCCTGTGTAAATAATCTATTAATATAGATGAAATAAATCCACAAATAAATAAGTACTGCTAGAAACAAAATCACTTAATTGAATAACATTCACTGACTTTTACTTACTATATTTTTTTTATCTTAATGTCTTAAATTTAAAAATAAAGAATATAAAATTGGCTTTATATGCAATTAAGGTTAAAGTCTAATAAGTGAACATCATCAAAATTAAGGCATTTAATCCCTATGGTAAAGATTAGCATAATTATACTTGAATTTTAGTCAGGTAGAGAAATTGGTTGCCAGGAGCAAATTGCTTAGAGAATTTCTGATGACCCCTTTACTACTGGGGAAACAGAAGTCCTTTAAGATTTTTGTTGAAGGAAGTTGTCCTAAGTTGTTTTCTGTTGCTGTGCTAAAACAGCCTGACCAAAAAGCAATTTAGGGAGGAAAGGGCTAATTCCAGCTTACACTTGAAGGTTACAAATGATCACTGAAGAAAGTTAAGGTGTGAGCTCAAGGCAGGAGCTGAGGCAGCGACCATGGAGGAAGGTACTTACTGGCTTGCTTATAGACTTATATCCAGCTACCTTTCTTATACAGCCCAGGTCTACCAGTCTAGGAATGGTGCAGCTAAGGGAGCTGCCCTCCTTGATCATCAATCAAGACAATCCCTCAGAGATCAATCTGATTGACTCAATTTTTTAATTGAAGTTCCTCTTTTTAGGCTGTGTCAAGTTCGTCATGAAAATGACGTAGAACAGACATGAATTCCAACCACAGAGAAAAAAGAAATTTCTCTATAATGTATTGAATGCAGTTCTTGGAAACGAGAGATTCATGGGTACCACCCTGAAATTTGCTCATTGACCTGTGAGGGTGAAGTCTCCAAGGTTCCATCACTCTTTGGGAAAATATGTTATGTGTTCATTTAAACATTATAATGCCCTTCCTTCCATGTGTCAAACGCTGCCAATTCTAGGTAAACGAACAAGCCATATTCTATTCTCACAAGAATGGATAAAAAGAGTAGCACAGAAAGTGTGAGAATGTGCATGTGTGCAAAGAGCTATCAGAATACTCTGATAAATGTATATTCTAGGAGACATCACTGATTGTAATCTAAAAATGTAGTGTGTCAAATCAGACTACTTCTGATCAGGTGCTGCCTGGCATCATAGAATCCTGCGTAAATTACTTAAAGACTTCATGTCTAGTGTTGTTTCCATTTATTGTAAGTAATCATATACATAATCCATAGGATTTTTGTGAAGATAAATGACTTTGTATGTGGGAATCATTTATAACACTGTGTGGACCATACTAAGGACTCAATAAACTAGGATTATTAAATAAAGATGATAAATTAAGATTATTATAGTCATTGAAGGAATGTATGCGGAAATGGTGGAAAGAGAAGGAATGGATAGTTGAGGGGCAGGAAGAGAAGTGGAATGAAGAACAGTACAATGAGCTCCCTGCTTGTCATTATGAGCTCCCTGGCCTTCACAGGAGCATGGCACCTTCATCTGCGAAACATCCTTCACCCTAAGGAATACTTGCAGCATGTGGTGCTGTGAAGAGTAAGGACTCATACAAGGTCACCTGGGGAAGACAAGAAGGAGACAGGTTCTTGCTTGGTTTTTTTCTTCAGCACACCAGATGGACTTCCAAATGTAAACTCATTTATTTGATTTATCCTATGAAGCACACATCCTTTTAAGATGACAAAAATTATCTTGGACGGGCACTAGAGCAGACTATTTTTCCTTGGGGCATGGAGCCATGGTTTGTAATACAATAAGAAAGTCATCAGGATTATTGCCACGGCAGGAGAGGAAAGAATCAGCTGTTTGCTATTTGTTTGAACATCTCCAATAGGATGTCAGATTATTTTAAGTAAACTAATTTATATACTTTTATACCAGTGAATAATGTTATTTTTACAATGTTTTTATAGCATATGCTTTTAGAATTTCCTAATAATTTCAATATAGGCTCTAATTAATGAAGTAGCATTTTTCAAATATTTTCTTTTATAAACCAAATTAAAATTTTTGGTCATATTCATGTTTCTTTATATTCTTACTTTAAAAATTAACCAAGATTTTGCATATAATAGGAGCCTCATCAGTAGTAATAATACTAGCAAAGACTGTTAATAATTCCAAAATATGTTTATTATGACAATAGTAAAATTTTAAATTCACATATGAAATATTTATCAGGTGATAAGCCAGACTTGACTAACAGAGGGAAAATAGGTACAACTTCATGGCCTACAGGGATGTTCATTCCCTTGAAAAATAGTCCCTTACCTTTGCTTCACTTTTGAAACTCCACAGCAAAAATTTCTGCCACAATTACATTTGTGTGATCATGTGTGTCTTAGGTGGTACACATGTGTTTGTGTTTCTGTGCACACATGTGTGCACAGGTATGCATGACTTTAGGTTGATGTCAAGTGTCTTCCTTGATCACCATCCACTTTCCTTTGGTGGACAAAGTGTCTTCACAGAACCCAGAGCTCAGATTCATCTAAATTGCAATGTGAAGGTTAGGGATTCCAGCCACTTCAGTTCAGGAAGAGGGCCCAGGCTGTGCCTCTACAAATTGTTATTCATCAGTCTTTCAATCCCTAACATTACTTTTATCCCCTCTCCTTTTTTTTTAAACCCATGTCCTCACTCACAGTAGAATTGAACCAACTGTTCGTTGAGGACCAAATCAAACCTTAATTCTGAGAGCTGTCTCCTATATACAACTATCCATAACCTCTTTCCATTGGAAAGTGTTCTGTTAGCCTTTCACAGAAAGGCTTTACAGAGCCCCCATAAGGCTCTCACAATGCCAAACCCTCCTCTATCCAAGTGCTAACCATCATGAATTACATTAGTGTCTTTACTGGTCTTTCTTCTGCACTGGGAAGGGCATGAAATCATTGGAGGTAGGAACTGTGGCTCCTGTTCATTTATTCACAAATCAGTCATTCACATATGTGTGATTCACACTAAGATTTCAGACTATAGAACTGTGATTGACTAGAGAAGGGAATCAGTGAATGGTTATTGAATAAATAACTCATGAGTAAATAAATACAAGCAAGTAAATGACTGAATAATCAAAAGATAAAGGAGTGATCTACCTGAAAAATACATTTATACTTCCCTAGCCTTCTCAAGACAGACCCTGGCTGCTGGTGATCAGAAACTGCCATCAGAGGCAAATGTAATGACCATCTCTCTTCCGGAACATTGTGTAGCAAGGTTCAGGAAAAGGCAGTGCGATGAGAGTGAGATTAAGCAGTTTGATAACATCAGTCTCCGATCACCATTTCTCATAGTGGACTAAATGATGAATGTGGGCCTGTCAGGCATCTATCGAAATTCCGGGAGCACCTGTCTTCTGGCTTCCAGGGTAGTTCTCTTCCAGCTCTGAGCAGGAGAAAAGAAAGTGCATTTCAAAGTTTAACTTTATCTCAGCCACGCCAGAGACAGATTGGCTGTCTTTGTTTCTTGGACTCTTTACTAGCTGGTTGCTTTATTGTTGTTCTCTTTTCCCCTTTCCTCTTGGGTAACTGCAAATGGCTTGGTGTGTTGTTTGACTCATTCATTAACATGCCCATGAACAGAATAAAGAGAACAACATTGGAGGTTTTTCAAACAGTTCTGTGAGACAAAGCAACTACTTTTCCCTCCAAGCAACATCAGACTGTGAACCCATGGATCCAGCAAGGCTTCAGGGGCATCTGTGCAAGGTATGCTCATTCCCATGAAGCATCTAAAGGTGATTAGACACATCAGTGTTTAGTGTATGGCCAATAAAAGTGTGTGCTTCTTAGAAATATCACAATGGAATCTGCTGCTGGGCTCTGTAATAGAATCTATGTCTTACCAGCTGACGTGTTGGTAACCAGCTCTACAGACATCCATAGACTCCCTTTCTGAGGGATAAGCGGTATGCAAATTTGCTTCCCCAGCCTGTATTTTATACTTCTTAGAACTGTCATCCCACATTCCTCCAAAGATGCCTAGCTTCACTTACCTGCCTCCCAAATTAAATCTCTTGTGATCTTTACCTCTAAGGGGGAGAAGTTGTCCTCAGTGACTGGGAAGTCTTCTGTATATATTCAGCAAGTATCTGAGTTATGGTGATAGCTAAAGCTTGGCTCAGAAATGGAAAATTAGTGACCACTGAGACAAATATAATCCAAAGATATGTTTTGGTTGACATATATTATGTGGGTCCATACCAGTTGTCAATATCTAACTCCTGAGAAACTGAAGCTACTGTTCTATATTTCTAGATGTCTTTTAAAAAAATCCACCAATGATCTAACTTAGCTTTGAGCTCTATATTCTATAATGCTACCCTAACAAATAAGATATGATCACTGGTGCAACAGTGGTGTGACTGTTCCAGTGACAACCAACCATGCCCTGCTTGTATCTGAGGCCTGCTCCATAGAAGGGAATTCGTGTCTGGTACTATAAACATGGGTAAAAACCAATTGCTAGGGAAGTCACAGGTCATAAGGGGAACCTACTACTAATGTTTTGCTAATAGACATGCCATTAGGATAACTTCTAAAAGCTTACGCTTATGCCCATATACCAATGAAACTCTCAGCCTTTATTAACTTGCATTTAGCAAGGGGTGACAATCAGAGAGAGAAACTATTGAAGTGATGAGGATAAGACATTCCTGAGTAACTCAGCCCTAAATGGGACATCTATTTTACCCACTCTCAGTCATAGGGGACATTGTTGAAGGGGCGATGGGAAGACAAAAACAGCTAGAAGATGCAAATGAAAACTGTAGGATGGATTGACATGGCCATTGGAGGAAGAAACACACAGCATCTGTGACCACCTGCACAAGACAAGAAATCGTGATAACACAAGGAAGAAGGATTTCATCAGGAGTAGGACAGGGATGCAAAGAGGTGGTGGGGGTGTGCCAGAGTCCAGCTCCAGTGAGGTTCAGCAGTCATTGAGGGAAGGAGACTGACATGATCTGAGGGTGAATCAGGATGGTTGTTGCTTTATTGGGAAAAAAAAGGCTATATCTTTAATATTCTACAACTGCATAAAGGATTAAATGGGAAAAGGAGAAAGGGGGCTTGTGAGCTGGGGTGGGGCTTGTAAGTAAGGATTGAGGGAGCCAGCATCGACCTTAACAAATTAACAGGCCCCATGATCATATGGTAATGAAAGGGTCCACAAGTTCCTCTTGCCAGAGATAGGGAGAATGACTCCCTTTGAAGCAAGCAGGAACTTTCTTCAAGCCGCTCAATTATAGAATATTGAAGTTTTTTGTATGGCTTAGTTTATCCAAATAGCTAAAGCTTAAAGTGAGCAAAGATGAAGCTAGACAAATATTACTGTGAACCTGAGTAGATATTAGAAATTTATAAATCTTGATTATCAAATATTGGTGAAATTATTAAGGTCACTCCACGTAGTTAAAAGGGAGTTTTATTTAGTGGCGTAACTTACAAATGAAGGGATAGGTAGGTTGCAGGGTCTGGGAAAGACATAGCGCAGTCCAGCGGTGTTCTCTGGAGAACTCTGCTCGGTCTACCTCCAGTGTCCAGGGTCCAGGAACCAAGAGAGGCGGTGCATCCGGATCTCAGGTCTTCAGGGTCTTCTCTTGGCACTGTCTTGTAGGCGTGACAGTTACCGAAGCCTCAATGGGGGTTGGAACTTCCAGATCAAAGCTGGAATGGCTACCCACTACAATCAAATATACCTTACTTATCAAACAAGTCTTATTTATCAAATATACTTTATCAAGCATATGTTATTTACTTAAATTTTCTAGTAGCTTGGTGTTAATTTGTGTGGGAGTAGACAGAGTTATTATACTATATAGTTCCACCATGGCTGGGAATTTTTCCAAAGAATTCATTTGTTTAAAGAGGCAGCCATTGTATATATCCTTATCCTCTACTAAAGCCCACACAACATTTCCCAAAGAAAAAGGCATAAGGGAACTCTCATAACACATAGTGAGAATCATTAAAAGTGCAAGTAAAAGGGTGCTGGAGAATTGTGATCTGCAAGGTCGAAATGCTGTAGTGTGTCAAGTAGCAATGCTTGCCACGTGGTCCACGCCAGGGGTGGGTATGATCACAATATACGGAATAGGAGTAAACTCTCAAAAGAAATTAAAACAACAACAACACAAAACAACAACAAAAACCCAGCTCTTTCCCATTGGGCCAGCCTTTCTGAATATCAGAGACCACCTGGAGGTCAGTCACCACTCCTTTACACAGAGCAGGTATTTGTTGTTTCCCACGTCCCCCAAATTTAATATTGTTTTGCAAAGCAAATATCAATGTAAAATGCCATTTGTTGAATGTCACCTACATGTGGTTATATCACCTGACATTTGAGGGACAGGGCCTACAAACTTGGCAGTAGATAATAATGACTGTATCTTTGATGTTTAGGAATTATTTACACTTCCCAAATTGGGTTAGCATACAGTGTTTACTAATTGCTCTCTTCTGAATTACAGATTTCTTAACTTCTTGAAAGGTGTGAGATAATTATGTCTATTCTTAGCTGAAGGCACATTATTTTCAATAGGTAGAATACTTTGCTGAAAGTATACAGATGTCCTCAAGTTGTCCAGTCCAGTGATATTCATATGAGATCTCAACTTTATAACCATGGCAGTAGAAGCTCTACTTCCAAGAATGGGAATTGAGTACACATTTGTCTTTCAGATCCTAGGTTACCATTCTATTGTTGAAGCAAGCCTATAGTAATATACAGCAGCTGTAATTTTAGCTCCATTCAAATATCAATATTAGCCTTTAACCTTAATTCAGAATAAACTGAACTTTCTAACTGATAACATCTCTTGCTGTAACAGTTTAGATTTTAAATTAAATCCCATCACTATATGTTAGAATGCTAAGGGCCTTTCTGTATCAGGTAGTCCACTTCCTTTGTTCTACAGACACTAAGACTAAAACTTAAAGAAATGAGTTTTCTCACAGTCATAAAGACAATGTTGGAGTTATTAAGAAATTATGAAAGTCTATGTAACAGAGTCTGTGCATGTTATTACAAATTTTCCAAAATTACCTGTAGCACAATTCATAAGGAATACAGTTTTATGTTACTCCTTCAATAAAGGGGCTTTAATCTGTAGTTCTATTGATGTTTAAATTATTTAAGTGCAGATAATTTATTTTCCATCATCCATGTTCATTTCTGTACTTTGAACTAAGTCCTTCTCAACAAATAGATGGAATATTATAAAGAGTAGGAAGAGTGCCTTGAGTACAATGAGGACCAATGTCTCATATCAATTTCCCTTTGACGTATTGTAAAGTAGACTACACAAAAATGATCACGCCATTATCATCTGGGGTAGAAGTAGCAGAATCCAGCAGCAGAAAATTTGAGTCTGTGGACACCATCCCACTTACTGGGAGGGTAAGGGTAGGGCCTCTACCTGAGGAGCATTTTCCAAGATAGCAGATGCAATGTGAATATGGAAATGTAGGCAATGAGTCTACCTTACCATGAGGGATGTAAGATATGTCTATCCATAAATCTACTCAGAAGAAAGATGTCTCCATGTCAGGGGTACAGCTCACATAAAGCTTGACTGATTCTTCAGAAGGAGGATGTGGGAAGCTAACTGAGTTAATAAATGAGTAAGGTACATTTAAATACTATTTTCCCACAAAGGTAAAGGGGAGGCCCCTTGGCAGTCTGAGAGGCCAGTGACAGTAGGATATGTTTTACATCTCTGATGCTATGATATAGCATGCAGTGGGCTTCAGATAGTTTGTGAGAAAAATAAAAAGCATTTCCCAAGATTCCCGAAAAATGTTTACTGAAGAATACAATCATTCCTTGAAGCTCTGTTCAAGTAGTCAAGGCTTTGTCTTCAGACTCTCATCTGGTGAGATGCAAAGTGCTAAGTGATGAAACCAAGGTAGCCAGCCGATAGGTGATAAGAACTACATTGACACAGACCACAGACAAGCCTGTCACTACTAAGAAGGAAGATGAAGGCCAGTGGATTTATGAATCACACGCCCAATTATCATTCTGGAACCATAAACCAACATCAGGTCCTATCAGCTGAGGTATATCAATAGGTAACATGCTTTCACTCTTCTCAGGATTCCCTCACAGCCTGAGCTTGTCCTGACATGGCATCAGTGACTGTGATTGGGAAGGTCTGGGGATGCCAGAGATGGTGCATATGGATGATATGACTTAATATTTGATTATAAATTAAATAAGTAAATTGCAAAAGATATTCATAAAATACTATTGTTCATTATTTATAAGTGAAATAATCCAAAGAAAGTGAAAATCCAAATTAAACATCATCTCACATATTTCTCTCTTAACAGGAGCTCCACATTACAGTAATTTAATGTTTTTCACTTGTATGATGCATCTGCTACAGATGTGACACCCCTATTTCTGAATGCATTAGTAAATTACATCAAGCATTTCATCTAGCACTCATCTTTCATATACATATATATATATATATAATGTAGGAAAATAATATTTTTTAAAATCACTTAATCAGCATTGGACTTTTTATTATAATTTGAAAGCATTAGAAATAAGAACAGAAAATGAAAGCACACACACTAATTCTGAATGAGAATTCTGCTCATTAGAAACAAATAGAGCTAATTGATCTTCCATGGTTTCTTTGCACTGGGTTCCAGGTTTAATAATGTTGTGGCTGCTGCTGTTTCTGAAGTTGAAATATATGAGAAGATCGTTTGATTTTAGTTTTGCTAAGGGATACATTGTTTCCCACAGTGCACAGAGAAGACAACGCATCTCAGTCATCTGCAGAGGGTTAGCTACTCTCAATTTGTACAAGGAAAATCCTTGGTGGAGAAGGAAGGGTGACTTGTATGCTTCTGACACATTAACAGAAAAAAACAGTTTGAGAGGCTGAAGAGATGATGGGTCATCAGATAAAAGTGCGTTGTGCTCTTGCAGAAGACCTGACTTCAATTCCTAGCATCAATATTGCACAGCTCACAATCATCTAACTCTACATCTGAGGAATCTGATGTTCCCTTTTTGTTTCTGTGGGAACATTCACGTACACATACACACAAAAAAAACATACACACATAAATAAAATAAATAAAAATAAATCTTTTAAAAAGCAATTTTATATCCACATAGTTTATAATTGCCACAGTTTCCACGTTCACTTTCTCATGCCACTGACACCAAATTCTTGTGAGGTCAGGTGGACCAGATTAACAGAGGCACATATAGCTTAACCAAAATGACATGGTCAACTCTCTTATAAAGGCAAGACTCACATCATAAGTTCAGAATCCTCTGCATGTGTGTGTGTGTGTGTGTGTGTGTGTGTGTGTGTGTGTGTACACCCATGCATTATTTCACTTTATCTCTTTTGTCTCAACTGTAAAAGAGAGGGAAAATAATTTTTATCTCATTTACCTCAACAAAAGTTTCTTATAGAAAAATGCCCCATTCTACCCTAAAGTAGAGGGACTTACAGGGGGGAAAGTAAAAGCCCAAGGCAGTGATTTTTCTTAAGCTGAAGTAAATGGTGGGAGGGAAAATGTGGAGAGGACAAGAAGAGGGATGGAGGCTAGAGTCAACTGAAAACTACTGAGCAACTATGGCAGTCTTAAGGGACGTTCTGACAAAGATGAAGCTGGATTTTTCCCTCTTCAGAGTTGAAGTTTTCACAATGCAGTTTTGCTGTCTGGTGGAAGTCCCTGAACATCATTTCAACCCATTTCAACATGTACTTACTGAACACAACCATGCAGCACCATGGGGGGGACATAAAACAAAGGCATATGACGCAGTTCAAAACATACAGAGGAGCACACATTCATGCAGAAGCGGGGGGGTGTGGTGCCAATGTGCATGAAACAGTTGGAGACACATCTAGACACGACATATAACTAAGGTATAATCTGAGCCACCACAATGTATGAAAGGAATGATAAATGTTCTATGGAATGAGATAAAGGGAAAATTTGGATTCACGGAAGTTTTGAGTAAAACTTTTGGGGAAATAGTAGGGCTGAAGATGATTAAGAATGGATTACATCACTGACAAGTCTAACTATGCAGTCTAACCTGGCACCCAAATCCAGATCTACTGTGAATTTCAGGTAGCCAGGCATCCAGATTCAACTTGAACACTTCCATAGAGGGAAGGTACTGTCTGTAGGATAGATGTCTAGCTATGACATAGGGCTGGATCTGACCTTGCAATAAATTCAGCTTCTACACCCTCCCACTCTTTGGTTCCTGCTATGCTTTGTATCTGGGGGATCATTCAGAAGCACCCTGATTGCCTCATATCTCATACAAGAAACCGTTTAGTGTTTGTTGAGATCTGGTTTCTTTCTCCAAGCCCTCTCCTTTCCTTCTGAATACTCCCAGTTCTTCTTCCAGCTACCAGTCCTGTAGCTTCTATGTGGTTCAGGATAAGAAGCAATGAGGTTTGCAGTCCTTTTCTGCTGTGCCCTGTCCTTACAATACAGGTCTGTGGGAGCACAGGACTTAATGAAGTCATGGGAAGAAAGATATTCCTCATTTCTGATTTGCTGACTTCCTTAGATCAACTTTAGTTTTTCTTGAGTATGCCCACTCCCTTTCTGTGGTTTCCCACTCTGTTTGGAGAGGAACAACAGTCAAGAGTGCCAGCATGAGCACTTGACTCAAATGTGTAACACAATGCCAAAATCTAGAACACACCTTCCAATTTATACCCTTTGGTATAAACTGAATCCTTGCACACAGCAACAATCCTCACAGACAGGCACAACTAGTCAGTGGTCACTACATGCAGAACATGAATCCAATACCCTGGAAACTTAGGACTTAGACATGGCCTGCTCTTACTCTATTTACATACATTGAGACCTATAAATAGAAGTTTATTGTAGAAGCTACGAAGAATCTGCCCCATATAGGCTGACCAATCTCTCTGTTTCTCTAATGTCTCCTAAAGTTAGGATCAATTCTATACTGATATAACAATTGAGAATAGTTTGAACTCTAAAGTCTCCCAAGATTGATCCCTAAGAGGCTAATGGCATGCTACTCTCTAAATTCTTTATAGGAGCCAGCTTATATGACAGACTTGAGCTGCTGTTTTTCATACTACTTCTAAAAATCTAATTTTTAAAGTTATTTCTCTCTCTCTCTCTCTCTCTCTCTCTCTCTCTCTCTCTCTCTCTCTCTCTGTATGTGTGTGTGTGTGTGTGTGTGTGTGTGTGTGTGTGTGTGTGTGTGTTTTGAAGATCAAACCTAGGGTTCTGTGCATTCTAGGTAAGTCTTCTGTCACTGAGCCACATCGCAAGCCCTTAAGAACACATAGTTAAGTAACTACCAGCACTGAGACAGCAGGGTAGATGATGAACAGCTGGGAAGTTCTCTCATTGCCAAAAAGGGTCATTGAGTCAAAGCATTAGAATGACTGGACCCCTGATCAACTTTATCCTTAGCAAATATTGTTATGCTCCAGATGTGAGATACCACCAACACAATACCAAAATGAAATTCCTAAAATAAATTAATTTGTAATCTGATCAGAGTTTTAAATCTAACTCTTAGTCTATAGAAAATATACTAAATACAGAAACTTGTTAAACGATAAGCAAAGCAGGTACAGAATGTGGACTGTTCTTCTCCACTTCCTTCACCAAGTCAATCAATAGCTCAAAAAGAGGGGGGAGGGACTGAGAGTAGATAGATCTAGATCAAGAGCAAATTTAAATAAGTTTACACATGTAATCAAATACAGTAAGCAGGAATTGCTTAAATTTCGAATGAACATGCCAACTATAAAAAAAATATATTAGACAAATGAGGTGATGTGGTGTGGACTGGATATTAAAGGACACTAATGAATCATTGAAAATGCATTAGGGATAGTAGAGACATCTTCTTTATCTGAGGGGGATGCAGAATCTTCTAAGGCCCCTGCCACCTGAGACCATAGGTGATGTACCATGGGTCTATTTCCTGTCTTAGGCCCCCACCACCTGAGACCATAGAGGATGTGCCATGGGTCTATTTCCTATCCTGTGCATAGATGCATACATCTAATGCTTTTTATATCTTAACTGAGCTCTTATCATACACTGTGGCATTTACAACCTGAAGTATAATAGCAAACTTGCAGAATTTCCTTTTTCTTTTCGAACAGTTTTGAAGAGGTGTTCTTATGGTAGAATTTTAGCAACTTCAGCATATGAATTTGAGGGGATTTCTTCTTGAGTACTTATACCTCTTCTCTTAAAAGAAATATGTTATGTCTTCCTTGTGGTATATACAAATAGCCAACATTGCTGTTCTTATGCTTCGTGATATCACTAAGCAAAGTAAGGGTTATTTGGACACATGCACTATGACAGTAAGTTTGATAACCCAAGACCTGTCTGTTTATTAAGTGCTAGTGGGTGAGTAGTTTCTACAATATGGATACATCAGACAGAAGGATGATTCATATCCCACCTGGGATGTACCAGGATGGTGGGAGATTCCATCACCTTATTCAGAATGGCATGTGGTTTAAATCCTATGAAGTGTCTGAAATTCTCCATTTTATACATTTAGAGCATGGTTGACCATGGGTAACTGGATCTTTGGAAAGCAAAAAAAAAGCAAACACTAGGAAACTGCTCTATTTATGCTGTGGAAAATCAGAAGTAAAATTACATCAGTATTTAATTCAAATTGTATAATAGAAAAATAAATAAGTAAACAAAATTGACAAGAGGTGAAAAAAAACCCAGACTAAACAAACCAAATATCATGATTGTTGAAATTGGGTGATTACACTCTGGTTTTCTGCGTGCTCAGAAATGTTCATAATAAAATATTTTCTGAAATCAGAATTGTAGGGCTGGAGAGATGGCAGTTAAGTGCACTTCCTTCTCTTGCAGAAACCCAGCATTGGTTCCCAGTACCCATACGGGGTGATGTACAACTGCCTGTAACTTCAGTTCTAGAGCATGCAATGCACTCTTCTAGCTTCTGCAGGTACCTGCATGTACATAGTGCACATACAGAGAAGAAGGCACACTCGTGTATATACAAATCAACAAATGAATAAATATTAAATGTACTTTTTAAAAACTCAGGCTTGCAAAGGGTGAGACATACAACGGAAAGGTCCTTGCTTTAGAACAGTGATATGAGAGTAATTGAGTAGAGACATTAAAACATTCCAAGGAGGCTGGGCGGTGGTGGCGCTTGCCTTTAATCCCAGCACTCAGGAGGTAGAGCCAGGCAGATCTCTATGAGTTCGAAGCTAGCCTAGTCTACAGAGCGAGATTCAGGACGAGCACCAAAACTACAAAGAGAAACCTTGTCTCGAAAAAAAAAAAAAAACGAAACGAATAAACAAACAAAATCCCAAGGACATCTGACATCTGAGTGACCAGGGATGAAGACTATGTTTGGTTTACAAGGCATGCTAAGAACTTGTTCTGGATTGTGAGTTGTGAAAAATTGAAAATGTATTTTTAGAATCATGTTCAGTTTTCCTGGGAGGAAGAATTCCCATAGTGCATTGTTCTCACAGTAAATTATAGGAGAAATTTTTTTCTTGTGATTCTTCCTTCTAGTCTGATCTGTCATAATATCTCTTAAACTTAAAAAAAATGTGGTTCAAGTCAATCAATTTAAGGATGAGAGTTTAAGAAAGAATGAATAAATAAGTTAATTAATAATAAGTGTTCCTTAAAAGTCTGAGTTAAGATACTGACAAGAAAAGAAAGCATCACCCTATTTACAAAATTATTTCATCACAGAAATTTCCAAGCACGCAGACAATCAGCATAGTCGCCTGGCTCAGGGGAGGTTCCTGTCTGCTTTAGAGGAAGGTGGGGTGTTTTCTGTATGCTGGCTTTTTGTGTCCATGGAAATTTCTTCAGTCTCACCTAAGAAAATTGATCAGGGAGTCTTTTGTTTCTTTGAACAGAAAAATGAAAAGTAGTTAATTTGGCAGTAAACCCCCCCAAGCACGATCC
Source organism: Peromyscus eremicus (assembly GCF_949786415.1). Taxonomy (NCBI): domain Eukaryota; kingdom Metazoa; phylum Chordata; class Mammalia; order Rodentia; family Cricetidae; genus Peromyscus; species Peromyscus eremicus. The sequence goes on along the minus strand of NC_081431.1, from coordinate 25,841,327 downwards.
TGAGATTACTTTGTGGTGTCTTGGTCATGCTATAGCTTAGGCTGAAATCTAGACTTGTGTCAGTTAGACAGTAAAACAAAAGAAAGTGTTCTCCATCTACCCACTTGTTATCTAAAAATTCTTTGGGTGTTGGGCACAGGGGTAGGTGCTGGAGACAGGATTATGGAAATGACAGGCAGAGTCTCTACCACCATAATAACAATTTAGAAGAGAGTCATGAGTTATAAAAGAAAAGATTGAACTTAATGCATGATCAAGAGGCAAGGTCTAAAAGGTGTTAGGTGAAGAAGCCATTGACTGACTTAAGGAAAACAGTAGATGAAGCTATATGGGTTTTTAGAAATTTCCAGAATGTATGACTTTGTATGGAACAGATTTTTCTCTGCCTGGATTTCCTTGTGGGATTCACAGAGTTATGGGAATAACTGCAACTTTGCCTCCATTGATTTCTCATAATGTTCACTGTCTGTTCCACTCCCTGGGAGCTTGCAAATATTGCGCACTTAGCCAGCAAGGATATCTGAATGACCTGCTCCCCCAAGTGGAGCACACTATTTCTAATTACAAATGATACTATGACTGTATCAGTGAGAGTTGTAGTTGGTGTGCAGTAACTATAGCACTCCAACAGTTATGACTTAAATGAGACAGGGGCTATGCTTTCCTCTCCCTTAAGAGTTCCAAAGGCAAATGAGCAAGCATTGAGACAAGAAACATCCAAATAATTAAGGGCAGGATTCGTTCAGCAAGACTTCATCTTCCTCATCATCACACGGTACAGAATAGCTACCTCAGCTCTACCAGTATTGAGAAACTGGCGTTGAAGGATCAGCATGGAAGAAAGACCATCTTCGTCCAGTGAGCCAACTGAGTTAGTCTTCTTTAAAGAGATTCTTCCCAAGCCTTTGTTGAAATGAGTTCATGCTCTTTCTCCAGGTGAAAGGGACAGCCTGTGTTCAATAAGAAGTACCCACCTGCATCTCAGCATCTTATATGAGGAGGACTAGACAAGTGTCAGATCCAGTCCTAGGACCCTTAACAATGCTGTTTCTATTTCATTTCACATTATTTTGGAAGACTCTGTAGTATTATAACTTCATATACAGATACTTCACAGAGACGCAGACGAAGGCTGTAGGCAGGTACTACTAAGAGTTTGCACACAAAAATACCTCCTTCCTTTATGCTTCTTTATGCATTTTTAACCAGGAGCCTTCTACAATCTACAAAGTTCAAGATTTCTGAGGGAAAGAGATCTGTTATCACTCTTTTTTCCTTGCTCACTTCTATCTTGCTCATAGGAGTCATCTTGAAAATCTACTGTCTGGTGTCTGTTCAGAGCTGGGCAGAACTAGGCAGAGCATCTTTAGACCAGCCTCTGTTGTCCAAAAGTGTCTCTTTCAGCCTCTGTTCCTCTCAGATTGGCTTCCTCAGATTTAGCCCATCTGCATAGAAGATTACAATCAGGACCAAGAAATCCACAATTAATCATTACCTGCCCTAGGACTAGCTGCCTCCAGCTGCTCCAACAATCCCTCTATTGAGGCAAAACCAACCAGGAAAAGGATAAAAAATACTCAGTCCTTCCTGCTTCCACAAATCCAATGGGCAATGGTGGGGGTCTATGGAAAGGAGGAAATAAGACAGAACTTGCTTTATAAGCAACATTATAAATCACAGTTGTATCACAGTCAATTGTATTCTGAGCCCAGTGGTGAGAGAGAGAAGGAGAGAGGGTAAGAGAGACAGAGAGAGAGAGAGAGAGAGAGAGAGAGAGAGAGAGAGAGAGAGAGAGGAAGAAGAAGAAGAAGAAGAAGAAGAAGAAGAAGAAGAAGAAGAAGAAGAAGAAGAAAGAAAGAAAGAAAGAAAGAAAGAAAGAAAGAAAGAAAGAAAGAAAGAAAGAAAGAAAGAAAGAAAGAGGGGAGGGAAGGGGAGAGAAGAAGAAGAAGAACAAGAAGAAGAACAAGAACAAGAAGAAGAACAAGAAGAAGAACAAGAAGAAGAACAAGAAGAACAAAAACAACATGAACAAGAACAAGAAGAACAAGAACAAGAACAAGAAAGAGAGAGAGAGAGAGAGAGAGAGAGAGAGAGAGAGAGAGAGAGAGAGAGAGAGATTAACAAACTATTTAGAAACACTAAAATCAGACTCATCTGCAAGTGACTGGTCCCCCAGCCTTTTTTCTTACAGCAGAGCCTTTTAAATCCTAGTTATTGTTTACTAGACAAGTACATTTACTCATGACATGAATTCAGTTCTCATGCATTACTGTCCAGAGGAAAAGCAATACTAAATAATGCAAAGATACATACATACCCATGGCTTCTGTTATCAAATACTTCTTCCACAGACAGAAACACTGGATGTTGCACTAAAAGGAAAAATAAAAACTGAAAACTCCACAATGCAAAAGTTAGGACTATCTTGCAGCTACTCAGACCTTCCCTGAACCCTTCGCTTAACTCTTTAGTCTAAGCAAGAGATAATTCACTGGTATAAAGTTAACAATTCTTTCTCTACCTTATCTTCATGCTTCAGTCTATTTCTTCCTCTCTGTGGCATGCTAATGGTAGTTCTATCCTGGGATCACACATATTAGCCATGTCTTAGGATGGCTGTCAAGTCTTAGATGAGATGTACCACATAATGTGCTCAATATAGACACATTACTCTTTTAAAAAGTATCTGGTTTGTATTAAAATAAATAAAACATTATTTTGAAGGAAAGCTAACAATGTATTGGTGACACTATTGCTACTGTCTTAAAATCATATTGTCTTAGATTCTAGATTTTTCTGACAGAGTTGCACAGTCAGTGGCAGGTCTGGAGGGAAGTGGATAGCTCATGGTCAAACATTTACTCCCCAGCTAGCCATGCTGTTTAGAAAGGTTGTAGAACCCTTAGAAGGTGAAGCCTGGTTGGAAGAAATGGACCACCAGGGTGTGGGGCTTGATGCTTTATAGCTCAGCTCATTTCATGTTCATTCTTTGCTTCCTGACAGCTGAGGTAAAGTGACCAGCTGTCACCCCTCAGTGTTTGCTCCCATTCTTCCCACCATGGTGGACTGTACCCCTCAAACTGAAGTCAGAATAAAGCCTTTCTCCCTGAAGTTGCTTTCGCCATGGCATTTTAATAACTTAATAAATTTGCTCCCTATTCAAGCTTTATGAAGGTGACTCATTGTGTATTCTAGGCTCCAGAGAGTCTCCAAGAGCAGTGCTCATCTGACACTAGGGCCACAGCTTACAAGGGTGAAATGATGAGCTGAAGGGAGCCCAAGGGGAAATCTTTAGCACATGGTACAATATTGTTAACCTCCTCCAATGGAATTAAACTTAATTCTGTTTTTAAAAATCCTCATCTTCCCATTGTTCTCCATTTTCATATTTATAAGGACAAATGAGTCATTCATTTTTCAACCATCACAGAAAAGTTTGATGGAATGTTATCATTCTACTGATACACCCTCAGACTTTAGAAATAGCTCAATCTCTCCCCTCACCACTTCTTCTAGACAAAAAGAAGAAAATGGACAAACCCCCATTAATGCAATGAAACTCATACTCTAATTGAAGAGTTGGCAATAGGGTGAGCAGGGAGATGCTTACCAACGCTCACAAAATGAGGCATTTTTTTAAAAGTCACTTTTTAATGTATAATTTTATTTTATTTTCCCCTTTATCTATTATTTTTCTTAATTTCATAAATTGGCATAGAAAATATTGCTTTACTATGGCATTTTTCCAAGCATAATTTGTCTTTATTGACCCTCCTCCTCCCTCTTCTCTCCCATCCCCCATCCCCCTTTGTCCTCAAACACTCCTAGTAGCCTTCTTCCCCTTTCTTGTTACATGTGTCCTACTCCATCCCCCTGCTTCCTCAACACCCCATGTCTCCTTTTTGTGGTCCCCTTTCTAGTTTCATAGTCTATGCCTACAATCACACACACACACACATACACACATACATATAATCACCAAAAACTAGGATATACATGTGAGACAAAATATCTTTATGAATCTGAGGTACTTTGCTTATTATAATAACTTCCAGATCCACTCCACATTTAATAATCTCATAATTTTTTACAGATAAGTAAAATCCTGTTGAGTGTATGCAGCACATTTTTGTTACCATTCTTAATCTAGGTCCCAAACAATAGAGGATTTCATCATTCACTGTGTTCTCCAGGCCAGCGGCTAAGCTCTTATTGAGAACAACTCTGTGGCCTAGGGAAGCATTTGATATGACTATATGCTGTGTATATAAAGATAACAGGAGCCAGACCTAGAAACAAGCCAAACTCAAACTCCTATAACTCTGAAATTGCACATCCAGCTGCTAACGAGTTTAATCCTTGTTGCTGGTGTACAGTTGTTAGACAGTACTGTTAGAAAGCAGTAGACTAGCTGAATAAGAACCTTGATCCAGCTAGACGTAATTATTTTAAAGGAATCAGTGGTTGCCTGAAACTTGGAGAACAACCCCATGGAAGTTGGAAATGAATAATGATCCATTAAATCTTCTTGGCTGTTGCCCATGGAGGCCAAGTTCATATCAGATTGGGTCGTGGCATCCACCTTTGCTCTATCAGGTCAATTCAGAGGGTGAGAGAGAAGTGACCAAGACAACGGTTACCTCGTTTGTTAGCGTTTCATTCAGAGTGTTGCCTGTAGCCCTCGTTTCAGAATTCTGCATCTTTTACCCAATTTATTATTTTATTAGTTGAGCTTTAATGATAATTATTATTAGTTGAGCTCCTTCACATTCTGCAAGACTGTGCTCTGAGTTTGGATGATTGAGTTGGTGATGTTCTCTATATTCCTTCTGCAGTCTAGGAAGAGGGTGTGGTTTTCAGCAGAGCATATCACTTTCTGGTAACTCTGCCTCACCATCCCTTTACACTGAGGTGTCAAATTATCAAATAACTATTACCAGAAGTTTAAATTAACTTGGACCTTGTCAGATGAGCCACGGGAAACCAGGATGTGTACAAATACAATCTTTGAATTATATTTGAATTCCGATGTATATTGAATACAGCTGAAACTGTAAGCCAGCCCCAATTTAAATGCTTTTCTTTATAAAAGTTGCTATGGTCATGGTGTCTCTTCAGAGCAACAGGATATTCACTAAGAATAATGTCTTCACCATATGCACTCAGTTCATTCATGTGCTTTTTAGGATCACACACACACATACACACATGCATATTACACACAACATGCAAACATCATACCTGAACACCTAGCATGTAACATGCATACACACATCACACACACACATATATACAACACAAACACTATATATATATATATATATATATATATATATATATATATATATATATATATGTATAAACATCCCCACACATGTCACACACACAACAAACATAACATACATGCTTCTTTTTTGGAAAAAAAATATAGATAGATAGATAGTAAAATAATAGTACATTCATTTAAATGCTGCTTTTCATAGTCTGTTAACTTTGTTAATGGAATGTCACCACAGAAGTCCTTTCAAAGCTAGAGAGTACAGAAATATTTACCAATACTGTTTACTGTTTTGCTGATTCTGAACCTCCTTGTACTTATTTGTTGTGAGGCTTTGCCTTATACAATCTCCATTTTCTGTGTTCCCTGCTCAAAAGCCACTCCACCTTCCTTAATTGCCTACCCCATGCTCAAGAGAAAATTGGACTTTTTTGGTCTAAGAGGGATTGTGGTGGTTTGAATAAGATTGGCCATCATAGGCTCATATATTTGAATGCTTAGGGTTTGGTATTAAGAGGTGTGACCTTGTTGGACATAGTGTGTCACTAGTTGTGGGCTTCGGGGTTTCAGAAGCTCAAGCCAAGCCCAGTGCCTCACCCTCTCTCACTGCTGCCTGTTGATCCAGATGTAGAACTCTCAGCTACCTCTCCAGCACCATGTCTGCCTACATGCTGCCATGCTTCTCACCATGACAGTAATGGACTAAACCTCTGAAACTGTAAGCCAGCCCCAATTAAATGATTTTCTTTATGAGATAATTCACTAAGAATGATGTCTTTACCATATGCACTCAGTTCGTTCATGTGCTTTTTAGGATCACACACACACACGTACATACAACATACAGGCACACATATTACACACAACATGCAAACATCATAAGTGAACACCTAGCATGTAACATGCATACACACACACACACACATATTTATATATATATATAACACAAACACATAATATATATGTATACACATTCCCACAAGTGTTATACACACACAACATGCATGCATGACACACACACACACACACACACACACACACATACATAAAATACATAACACACAGAGAAAACTGTTTCATTTTGCTCTTACTATAGTTAAGATTATATTTGTTTACATCCTGGTTTCCCATGGCTCATCTGACAAGGTCCAAGTTAATTTAAACTTCTGGTAATAGTAATTTGATAATTTGACACCTTAGTGTAAAGGGATGGTGAGGCAGAGTTACCAGAAAATGATGGATGTGCTCTGCTGAAAACCACACCCCCTTCCTAGACTGCAGAAGGAATACAGCAAACATCACCAATCCAAACTCAGAGCACAGTCTTGCAAAATGTCAAGAAGCTCAACTAAGCCCAGCTACTTTTCCTTTTCTCATTAACACCTTCTCCATCATTATCATGGTTTCTACAAGCTAGTGTGGATCTTTCCTCATCTAAAATAGCATAGAATCTATCATTGCCAAGCTGTGTGGGAAACTGAGACCACCTTCACCTCCCTGTGTAAAGCCCAAGGATTGTTCTTTACGATAGTGAGTCAGAATCCTGATTCAATTGAGAACTCACTCAGCAAACATTGAGGACCTTCTCTGGTCAGTGGGAATTATGGGTGTCTCTGGGTTTTCACAAAATATATTTATGTGAGAAATTACTAACAGACACCTCATTGGCTTATCATATTTACAGATTTGTTTTATTTTTCTTACACAAAAGGTTCTTTAATCTGTCTGTTCCTAATATGCTAGACTTAGACCACATATATTAACTTAAAATCTGTCTTGGGAGCTCCATTTTAATAATGAAAATTCAAGGTCTGCTGGGCTGAATCTCACTATCTCAACACTAAAAGTCCCACAATAACTGCCATAGAAAGGACCCCTGTGCTATTCAACCTGCCATATGGACAGAGACACCCCCTATACCCAAGGAGCTGCTAGGGAGTTGAGCATATGCTACTGTTTTTCAATCTAGAAAACTACTGACTCTGAGGAAGAGATGGACAGTGTATATCATTCTCAGGGAATGAAGGAGCTAGAAGAAAAAAGTCAGGGGCTAGGCATAAAAGAAAAGGAGGAAGTGGGAGATGGGGGGGCAATGTAGAATGAGAGTCTATCCAGTTCATCTTTACATGAGGTACATCATCATAAGGTTTCAGGTTTGATGCTCAAGAGGGACACTGAGGCAGATTGTCTTTTAGGTAAGAAATTTGATTATCAATGGCATGGACAGACAGACAACAGCATGATAGGAACTTTGAGGAGAGTGCAGACCCATGTGGCACAGTGGGGGTTCTCTTATGACAGATTCCAAAATAGGGAGCAGGTTCTACACCATGTGGGTGATGAGTTCAAAGCATGGGCTTGCAGAAAGGCTGTCCCTGATTCCTGAGTGGTGGGAGGCAGGGGAGGGAATCCCAGTGAAGGAATGTGTGACTGAGGGTGTATAAGAAAACTTAACATTTAGTTAAGTTGTATCCATTGTGTGGATGGAGGATATGTCACCATCTTTTGTTGTTGTTTCAAGTCTGGCAGCCTGGGGTCAGGAAACTTCCTTAGGGCAAATGAGCTGGGCACCTATCATTCTTCCAGAATATTGACACCAAGAAAGTCACTTAAGGGATTAGGGATTCATAGACAGGTGTGGGCTTGACATTTCCCCTACTGTGTCTGTGAGAAAGGGTTTGTTAAAAGTAGGTATGGTGTGATTAGTGGCTTGCCTGGGTTCTAGCAGTCACTATTAAACACCAATCAAGAACCACTCTTTCCTAAGAACAAATGGACCCTACTTAGGCTCTAATAACTGGCATTTTGAAAGACACAAAACTCCTGAATTTCTTGAAAAAAATCAATCCTACCATTCTATTGTGAGAAAAGTCATTAGCAATAGTAACAAAATCTCTAAAGATGCGTAACCTGGATGAAGATGTACATCAAGTCTGAGTGGTACTAGTGGTTAAAAAAAAATTCAAACAAACAAAAACACAAGCAAACATAGGGTTGAGCTCCAGTGATTCACATTTCCTTGTGTCTATGTCTTTATGTAGTCCATTCCCTGAGTGCTAGAGAAGATCCCTGGGACTTGTTCCTAAGGATTAGTACAATACATCATAAATATATTCCCCATAGCTACTTTGTGACTTGCTATACTGGGGGAGACCCTGGTATGAAAGAATTTCTGAGCTTCTAAGGTGTGAGGGTGCTCTCCAGAAAATAATCACCAAAGGTCAGGGCCTTTAGAGAATTCGAAGATTCCTAAAAAGTACAAGGCAAGGGTTTGGTCCCTGGCACTAGGATGAATGGATGGATGGATGGATGATGGATGATGGATGATGAATAGATAGATAGATGAATGGATAGATGGATGGATGGATGGATGGATGGATGGATGGATGGATGGGTAGATAAAGAGTCTGTAGCAATGCTATCATAAGAATAAATCCTATCAACAACATGACTGAACATGAAAGTGACTTCTCTGATGAGCATACAGACCATAACAGACTATGTGCCTTCGGTGGTCAGTTCTGAGGCCACCAGCAGGTTCAGATGGGTGATTCCAGGCTCCTAAACCACAGCACACTGTGAAATGATAAATGTGTTACTGTAAGTCTCTAAGCCTGTGGTAATTTTACTATACAGCAATGGAAAATCATTATAAGCTGAAGTAAGGCCTGGGGCCAGAAGCTTTTCAGATTTCAGATTTTCTTTTTAAGTTTGGGAATAATGACATAGACTTTTACCAGTTGATGATCCCTTCTCTAAAATTCTAAAATCCAAAAATGCTCCAAAACCTCAGTGTCAAGCAACCCTCAAGCTACTTCAGATTTTGTGTGTTGTAGATTTGGGGTATTTGCATTAGGGATGATCAAGCTACGTCACAGGCTTCCTCCTGTTTATCACTCTCTTCGCTCTTGGATCATCCCTCCTTGCATCTGTCAATAACCATGTGCTGCCCATCTTCTCAGGACTCCCTCCTTCTTACACCTCACAGCACCACCTCAGTGTTCCTCCATTGTGCTTATTTCTGTGGTGCTCGCTCCAGCCCCTCTCACTCATCCATTGCTGGATACTGAATTTCAAACCTGAAAAACTGGCCTGTTCCCATCTCCTTTTGCATTAGTTTCCATTATAACTGGAAGAAATTGCCATGATCTACTACCTTAAAACCACATAAATGCTTTATCTCAGCATTGTACGGTCAGGAGTTCAAAATGGGTTGTGTGGAACTGACATAAAGGTTTCAACGGGGCTCTCTTGCAGCTTTAGGGAAGAATCTGCTTCCTGGCTTCTGCAGGATGTTTGAACTTCCTGGTTTATGGCCCCATTCTTTCCACAAAGATGAGCTGTGTCCTATATTACACCTGCCTTATTATCTTTCTCTTCTGTTTCTCTCTTGTACTTTAAAGGCCTTTGTGGTTACATGGAGTGCATCAGCTATTCCAAAATAACTTTCTTATCCAGATCAACTGATGAGTAATTTTAATTCCATCAGAAATTGCAATCTCCTATTATCTGGCCAGCCTGTAATGTCTGAGAAGTAAAATGTAGACATCTTTGTTGGGGCAGAGAGAGCTTGCCCTCAAACCTAACAACCTGAGTTCAAGTCCCCGAACCCACACGGTGGGTGGAGAGAACTGACTCTTGTACATTGCCCTCCCACCTCCATAGATGTACACACACACATACACATAACACACACACACACACACACACACACACACACACACACACAAATAAGTAATAAATGAAGATTATTTTTGAGAGGATTTTTTTTTAGCATAGCACAGTTTGTGAAAAATGTTTTAAAAGCAACCATTGAGGTTTTGTGACACTAATCATTGATAGTAATTTCTAGAAAGAATTAATATGCCCAAGGGAACTGGTTCCTTAAAGAGATTTCTATAAAATACAAAGAACTTCCATCTATAAGAAATAACCCCCTAGAAGGCAAAGGATTCTCTAACACTGGGACAAGACTAGAAGAGAGACACACTTTATGCAAGAAGACATTTAATGGCTCATAAATCACAGGAAAATGACTGCTCACTCTGCCCACTTGTGAAAATATTTCCCATTTTGGTCTTCACGGTCCACATCAGTATTATTCTATTGTCATAATAAATAGGTTAGTGGTTGTGGGGTCCAATGATGAGAGAGTTAAAAGGAAAAACTAGAAGGTTCCCCACAGAGCTGGCATAATGACTGCACTACCCTAGGGGAAGACAAATCAGGGTACTCTCTCTGCTGGTGGGGACATCCAAGCAGCAACCAGGTTCAGGGGCTCAGTTCTGTGACTCCCCAGAGTGTACCAATTATCGCAATGGGAGTTTCGAATTTTCCAAAGAATCTTCAAACAAAATTAATTTGAACGGCTTTAATTAGCCTTAATTATATTATTCCTATTATTATATGTGCTTCTTCTCCGAGGTTGATGAGAAAATACTTTCAGGAAATCCACTCAAGAGGCAAAGGAAGGATACAATAATTCAAAACCACTTGGAGATGAATTGCTTTCGCACCTTCCTATTTATGATTCTGAGATGAAAAATACATCAGTTATCCACTACAAGGGAGTGGCCTGCTCTCAGACAGGGTCAAGAACCAAAGACAAGACTGGTTTATTTGTCTTGAAGATGTCTGTTTCCTCCCCAACACACAGTGAAGGAAGAAAAAAAACCACACAATGTTTTCAGTGTTTTTTGTTTTTAATTTAATTTAATTTTTTTATTTTTTTAATCCGTGTTTTCCTGGTCTTCTAGTTTATAGTTCTGAGAACTGTCTTTAGGTTACTGTTTCAACTCCTCTCTCTCTTCTTCTTCTTTTTTTTTTAATCTGGCCATGGTTGTCAAGAGGAAATTAATCTTTTGCAGCCAAATGAAATTTGGGCTTCCCAGCACTAGCCACTAATGAAAAATGCATTAATGGCAAGCATCAGAGAAACCCCTGGCTCTCAGTACCAGAGGGTACATTTAAATAATTCTATGAATATAGATCAATAAAACTAATTTACTTATAGCCTTTGTGTGCAGGATTCAAATCTGAATAAGAGTCATTTGTATTACAGTGTTTTGTATTAATTTGAGGTATCTATTGTTTTACATATTAAATTAATCTTGGTCATGAGACAGGACTTCATATATGATATTAAAATATGAGGCTTGGGATTTTATATTAGTAAAGCTATGATTTTGTAATTCAGCCTGGTTTTGCCTGGATGTCATTTAAATGGCTTGGAGAGGTCCCAGAGGGCCAGCGCTGAGACGCCAGGGTTAAATCAGAAGAGTGCAGAAGGCTTTAATATTCAAGAACACAGCATATCAGCTGCAGTAGCCAAAGCTCCCTTGGGACTTGGGGAGGCTTGGAGTGGCAGCCTGCTGAGGAGGGATGTGGGAATGGTATTCAAGAGACCCTGAGAGCCCAGAACATCACGTGGTGGCTACAGAAGTGAATGTGAATATCCTGACTCAGATGCTGGCACCAAGAGGTTACTTCCTGATTCTGTAGAGGTAATTATTTATTCATCAGTTCCATACTCAATCCCTTCTCTTTGCTCTGTGCAGAGACACCAAGGTTAAAACAAGGCGTGGGGGGTGGGGTGCAGGGGTAGGGGAGAGACTTAAAACAGACAAACAAATCACTAGAAAACTGCGATTCAACAGAAGTCCTGAGCCAGGAATAAACACGGGGTTTCAAAGGGCATTAATAAGCCCCAGCAGTTCAATGTCTTCTGAACTTAGTTGGCCATGGGATCATTAGACAAAAGACTGTCGATATCCTTTTAAACCCTATTCTAATACACAATGGTTGCAAAACAATTACATCATTAACCAAAGGGCAGTGATGAAAGTTAGAAATTCAATCCAGCCCTACCCACTGCCAGAGAAACAAAGAAGTCTCCTTAGTAGGGTGATCCTTTCAGCACCCCTCAGCGGCGGTTTTCTTTAAGCATTCAGAGAATAACCCCTGTTCGTGGGTCACAGGCTGTGGGAGCTGCCAGCATGGGCATTTGCCATAGCTGAGACATCAAAAATAAACAAGAACTCCTTGAAGGGCAATGGCACCTCTGATACCTTTGGTACCTTTGGGTTTTTTTTTTTTATCAGAAGCCACAAAAGGACTATTGTTAGTTAACACAGGTACCTGCCCCATCAGTAAGATCCTGTGATTCAGTTATGATGATAATTAGAAGAGTGATGACCTTAGTAAGTTTAATTATTTCATGCATTTAAAACATTTTAAAGATTATTTTTGCCAGGGGCTATAGAGAAGGCTTGATGGTTAAGAACACTTGTGGCTCTTCAAGAGGACCAGAGTTATGTTCTCAATACCTCATGGCTGCCCACAACTACCTTAACACCTGCTCCAGGGGATCTGAACTCCTCATCTTGCCTCCACATATGCATGAATACTTGTCACACACACACACACACACACACACACACACACACATACACACAAGGATAAATAGACACATAGTTTTAAGAATTGTTTTGGCCAAGAAAACACTAGCAAAGGAATGTGTATAAGTATTATTTGGGTTTTTCTTCCTTTTTATGGCTCAACACAGGCATTCTGCCTCCCCTGTATTTTCAACAGCTGCTTCTTATCATCACCAGACAGATATACTCCTTTCTTTCTTGGTGGACTAAATAAGATATAAAAACCTAGAGTGACTTCTTCAAAATTATTAGGACTTTTAAAATTTTTAAAATGATGTGTGTGTGAGAGTATGTCTGTGTATATGTGTATAAGGTGTATGCACACATTTGTATATGGAGAGGTGCCCCTGCATCCGGATCAGTCACCCTCTGCCTTATTCTCTGGAGACAGGGTCTCTTACCTGGGGCTAGGCTGACAACATACAATTTCTAGAAAAGCTGTCTATACCTTTCACAGCACTGAGGTTATAGGCATGCAGGCCACTCTCAGATTTGTATATGGGTGCTGGGATCTGTGGCTCTAAGGTAGATGATAGCACTCTCTACCCCTGTGCCCCTGAGCTTACAGTCCAATAGGAAAGATACAAAAATACAGGGTTTGTATATTGTTCAGTATGCACAAAGCCAGAGGCATCTAACACTGGCATCAAAATAGTGGCTATAAGGCTGAGCTCTAGCTCACAGTGACAGAGTACCTGCCTAACATGGACAAGTCCATGGGGTTCAGTCTCCAGTACCCTCCAAAAAGGGAAGTAAACATTTGCTTCTCTGAGGTATGCCAGGAATCTGCCTGAAGGCCAGCTTCCCTCAACCTGCCTTCACCAGGGTCTTGAGGAATGTATATGAGTTTTCCTGGTAGATTAAGTGCACCCTTAAGTGATATGAGAAAAGCACTATTGCTCAAGGAGTCGAGGGGGTTGAAGGGTTAATGTACAAAATTAGAATGAAAAGTTTTACAGATGCTGCTTTTCATCACAAGCTCTGAACTTCTTTGGTATATCACACACATCTGGGAAATAATGTCAGCCAGTAGAGCAGCATTGGTTAGAACGGCCATTTCTCCCCTACTTCTTGTTCCCTGTCAGTTCTAATGTTCTAATCATTCTACAAATCACAAAGTTGATAACAAAGACCTGTGGTATACCATTGTATCTGTAAAGGTTACTTCAGGGAAAACATCTCCTGTATCAGCAACTGTAGAAGTGAAGTATGCATCTCAGCATATAGCAAACATACACACATTAAGTTTTCAGGGGGAAAAGTCATCGAAGGTGGCATTTTGTGTAATCCTTCTCCTTATGATTATCATCAACATTATCTTTTCTGTTTCTATCCATTTTTCATCATGGTGAACAATAGTATTGCCTCACTCACATAAAGGGCCTCCCATATTTGAAATCATTTTTCACTATCTGACCTTACACTATTTCTGTGTTTCTGTTTGTCTTAGCTTTCTTCCTTTTCACTGTAGATCCACATAAGAGTGACCACAAACAATCCCATGACACAATCAATATTAGGGTGTCTTGAAATCTCCTCTGCCAATGCCATTAATCCAAAATTCTTCAACTTAGCCTTAGGCATATTTTTTTTATAAGGGCAGAAAGTAGCGACATTCTTTACCAAATATCACTAAGAACAGTCTCTAGGCCATTACTTATGTTCTTCTCCTGTGAAACCTCTTAAACTGGGATGTCATAATCTACATTGCTCCAGGCACCAGTGTCTTCCATGCTCTTTCTAGCATGTCTCAGTAAGCTGGGCATAAAATGTTCAATATCTTCCCTAATCTAAAGTCCCAAAGCCCACATTCTGCCAACAGGAAGCATGGTCATGCATGTCACAGCAATACCCAACTCCTGGTACTAACTTCTGTATTGTCAGTATGCTCTATTGCTGTGAAGAGACACCATGACCGTAGCAATTCTGATAAAGGAAAGCATTTAACTGGAGCTTGCTTGCAGTTTCAGAGGTTTAGTCCATGATGAAAATGGACAAAACCTCTGGTCATGGTCAGGGGGCATGATGGCAAATGGGCAGATGTGTTACCTTGAGAAATACCTGAGAAGTGTACATCTATATCTGCAAGCAGCAGAAAGAGAGAAGTAGTTGAGAGTTCTACATCCAGATCTGCAGGTATCAGGAAAAGAACGACTCTATGATTAGAAGGGATTTTTGAAACCTCAAAACCCACCCCCAGTGACACACTTCTTCCAATAAGGCTGCAACTCCTAATACTTTCAAATATTATCACTCCCTAGGCATTCAAATATATAAACCTATAGGGACCATTCTTATTCAAACCACAACTATCTAACTAAATACTCTGTTGCTGGAGTTATCTCTAGTCCCAGCCAGGCCCACAGACTCTCAGACCCAAGTAAACACACAGAGACTTATATTACTTATAGACTGTTTAGCCATGGCAGGCTCCTTGCTACCCAGTTCTTATATCTTAAATTAACTCATTTTTATTAATCTATAAGTTGCCATGTGGCTCGTGGCTTACTGGTACTTTACATCTTACTTCTTACGGCAGCAGCAGCAGCTGGTAGCATATCCTGACTCAGCCTTCCACTTCCCAGAATTCTCTTCTCTGCTTGTCCCACCTATACTATCTTTCCTGCCTGGCTACAGGCCAATCAGCATTTTATTTATCAATCAATCAGGACAACCCATTCATAGCATACAGAGTGATCAATATCTACAGCATTTTCTCTTTTCTTTTTTTTAAAAGGTTTTAACTTTAACATAGTAAAATTGCATATAACAAAACAATTATCAAGCAAGAACTATAGTTATAATATCTAGTCTATTTGTATTTGGCAAAATTAAAGAAGATATCCTATCTATCCTATATTTGTGAGTCTAAGATTTCATATCTAACTTATCTTTTATCATGACTAAGGAAATTATAACTATCTAGTCTTCAACTACATAAAAAACCTCAGAAGGATAGAATATTATCTGAGAAATAGGAGAAGGACGCAAGCAACTTTCAGGAGTCTTGTGAGAGTAGACAGAGACAGCTGGCAGCCTGAACAGTCATCCAAAGTTCCTCTGTAAAGTTGAGGCATCTGTCTTCAGTCCACTGACCTAGAGTCTCTCAGTCACTTTTCTCTGTGTCCTGTAGAATGTCTGGCAGTTTCCTCTGCAAAGCAGGAACCTCAGGAACCATTTCACCAAGCAAAGTTCAGTGGTTACCTTCCTATGGGTCCTGCAATACTCAAAATTTCTTTTAGAATAAAATCAATATTATTAGTATACAGATGAGGAAAACAAGTCTAGGAAATGAGAATTACCAAATGACATAGAAAAACAAATCACTAGAGGTGAAAAGTCCCTACTCTTGTCCCTTAGTTTCTGGTTCCAAGTTCTCTGGAACCTACAACTTTGCCCTGTTATATACAGCCACACAGGTTACCATATCCAGGCAAAGATGCTAATCATAATACCGTCTCTCAGGGGATCTAATACCCAAAAGGAGAAGAGATCTATGAGTTCTCAGGGAGATTTAGGAAAATAAAAATTGTGCCTTCCTAGGATCTTTTAAGAGATCATCATTATGTAATCAAGGGCTTCACCCTGAGTTTGAAAGACAGGAGAATCATGAAAGGATAAATAAACATCAGGTAATCAACTTAATTATCTCCTAACTACCCAAACAGGTGTGGCTTCAAGTACATTCTCTATTACCAGTCACGTAACACTAAGTTATTTAATCATTTATTTTTGATAAAGTTAGATTATGCATTTGATAGACTCTAAAATAAAATGGAAGAAACTCAGTAAAATCTGAGACTCATTCTCGTTCTTGTTCCAAGTGAGATGTGATATTTCAACACCTCTGTTGAGGTGTGATTTGTATACCACTTCCTTTACCTATTTCTGTTTTTGAGGTTTTTAGTGTACTTAGAGGTCTGTGAAACCTTTGTAGTAATCTATTGTTGAACATTTTAATCATCAAATAAGCTTCATATGCATTAGCAGTCCTTTCTCAGTCGCCCACTTCACCAAGGTACTGAACAACATTAATCTGTATTATTTATTTTTCTTTGTATTTGTCTACTCTTGACATTTCATATTAATAAAATCCTATTATGTGTGTATTTTTATGATTTTTTTCACTTTGGATAAATACTCAAGTTCACTCAGGCTATACTATGTATCATTATTTGTGTGTGATGTTTCCTAGACAGAAGCAAACAACTAACACACTGAGGGAAAGGCATAACAAAGAAATTATTCTATCCATGTTTGGCTTTGTGAAGTAGTAAGTTTATTGGGGTTATTTACATGAGCATGTGTAAGGGGTTACTTTACCAGAGCACATGTCACTCAAAGACAGATGCACAGGTGGTTACTAGGAAAGGTTGCTTCCCTGGATGTCCTTGCACAATCTACAGGCAGCTCTACTGGAGAGTCTCCTCTCCCTACACAATTGTTTTCTGGTTATACTGCCTCTTGCTTTTTATGAATCATACAACTTTATGAACTTTCTGAGTCTTGTAGGTTTTATGAGTTGAGTCTCTTAAGTTTCTTTCCTTTCCTGAGCCTTAGGACCCTCCCTGCTCCTCCAGAAGGGAACATTTCAATTTGGAGGAAATATCCAGCAGCAATTCACGCCTTTGAAAGCATAGTAGGGTTCTATTATATTAATGACCATATCTAATTTATCCATTTAATTCATGGACTTACGGGTTGTTCATTTTGGGCTATTACAAATCATGCTGCTATGAAGATGTGCACAAGTTTTGTGTGGCTGGATATTTGCATTTCTTTGATAGAGTTTCTGGTACATATGGATACACTTTGTTTTGAGCAACTGCCAAACTGTTTTTCAAGGGCACTAAAGCATTTTCCACCCTCAACAGTAATGTATGAGGACACCACTTTCTTTAATTTCTGCAACAACGTGTGTTACTGTTTTATCATTTTGCTTGTGTTTATATTCTTAGTGGGTTGTGAAGTGGTGTCTGCTTTGGTTTAGATTATCCAATTATAGCATTCCTAGTGTTTATGAACTGTTGTATGTTGTTCTTTATTTACATGACTCCCAACATTTAGTGAAGTTGAGTATCTTCTTATCTTTTTGCATGCTTTCTTAAGGGAAATGCCAAGTTACATACTCTGCTCATTTTTAATTGAGTTGTTTGACTTTGTACCACTGAGTTGCAGGACATTTGACTGTATTCCAGAGTCAAGACCTTCATCAAAAGTATGATTGGCAGGTATTTTCACCCAGTGGAGAGATGTCTTGATTCTCCTCTTTCACAGAAACATTTGTCATTGTCAGTGTTTAGGGTTTTATTCCGTTATAGTTTTCCATTCTCACAGATGAGCTGTAGAATTCTGTTGTTTCTTAGATGGGAAATCCTTAGTGATTTAGGATGTTCAGTATCTTTCATGGGCCTGTTTCCTATGCAGATGCTTTCTGTATCAAGTTCGCCTTCAGTTTTTTTTTTTTATTTAAAAAAGTTTTTTTATTCACTTTACGTTTCAACCACAGATTCCCCCTCTCATCCCTCCTCCCACTCTTCCCCCACCACCTACCCACCTCCTGGTTCACCCCTCATCCCCTTTTCCAAAAGGGTAAGTTATCCCATAGGGGGACAGCAAAGCCTGGTATATTCAACTGAGGCAGGACCCAGCCCCTCCCCCTGCCTCAAGGGTGAGCATGGTGTCTGACCATAGGTAATGGAATCCCAAAAGCCAGCTCATGCACCAGGAATGGATCTGATCACACTGCCAGGGGCCCCTCAGACAGACGCAGCTACATAATTGTCTCCTGTATGCAGAGGGTCTGGTCTGGTCCCATGCAGGTTCCACAGCTGTCAGTCTAAAGTTTATGAGTTTCTATGAGCTTGGTTTAGTTGTCTCTGTAGATTTCCTCATCATGATCTTGACCCCCTGGAGTAAACTGGGGATGAGGGAGGCAAATATAAAGGAGGGGATGGGGGATGAGAACATGAGGGAACAGGATGGACAAGCTAAAGGAGGGACAGAGTGGGAGAGCAATGAAAGATATATCTTGATATAGGGAGACGTTATGGGGTAAGGGAGAAACCTGGTTCGAAGGAAATTCCCAGAAACCCACAAGGATGACCCCAGATTAGACTACTAGCAATAGTGGTGAGGGTGCCTGAACTGGCTTACCCCAGTAATCAGACTGGTGAATACCCTGTCATCATAGAACCTTCACCCAGTAACTGATGAAAGCAGATGCAGAGATCCACAGCTAATCACCAGGCTGAGCTCCAGGAGTCCAGGCGAAGAGAGGGAAGAGGGATTCTATCATCTTCAGTTTTAAAGGTGGCTTTTCTGACTATAAGTTTCATGTTTTACTTTCTTTGTTTGGTAATTTGCACACAACCCCTGCCACCACTGGCCTCTGCTCTTCTAATGAAAGGCCAGGGGAGTCACTACCTCTTACTTTTCTCTTACTTTTGATAGTTTACAATTTTAGATGCACCTTTCTCTTTCAACATTCTTGCTGTGATATGTTTGTGATAGGCTTATACAAACCTTTGTGTATCTTTCTTGCTTATCATGTGATATAAAAAGAAATGGAACCCTAAAAGGGAACTGTCAAAATTAAGGAAACCAGGAATTTCTGGTTTTGCAAATTCCCAGACTCTCTGACAAGCATCACTGCAACTAAGAAATAGCTCTGAAACTAGTCATTTTGACAATTATAAACATAGCATCTACGACAACTAAACACATCCTTATGTGCAGGCATGCTGCTCCTAAAAACTAGCCTTTTAGTGAGTGCACATGATAGTGGGTTTCATTATAACACATTCCCATACATATTGATTATGATACTTTGCTCATATTTGCTTCCCAATGCTCCACTTTGTGTCCCTCCCCCTCCCATTGATCTGCTTCCATTCTACAAATAGTTCTCCTTCTGATCCCAGGACGCACTCATGTGCGCACACACATACTCACACATGTGGGGTGTGTGTGTGTGTGTGTGTGTGTGTGTGTGTGTGTGTGTGTGTAATATACAAAAAAGAGAAAATATGCAATATTTAGGCATTTTATTTCACCATGATGATTGCTGGCTGATGCTAAATCTATGTACGATAACATTTGAGGAAGGATGTGTGGCAAATTTGGGAAGTAATGGACTTGTTTGTATACCATGTTGTGATAATGACAGGAGTCTACATATGGCAACATGACTTTGTACAGTTGGATAATATATACTTTATTTGTTGTCACTTAAACCTAGTAAGTTGATAAATGTTTTCTAATGATGATTCTAATTGTTTCTCTGGTTACTTCTTACAGCCATGCTTTATTTTAAAATTCAATTCTGTAACTAAACATTTCCTATATTAATTATATTCCCAACATTTATTCTAACCTCTGGTTTTTATTTTATTTACATTTCCAAATTTTGTTTTTATCACAGTTAGGATTTGAAATCTTTAGAATTCCAAAGAAGTGTTATGGCTCATAGTAATATCCTATAGTGACAGGTGTTCTATGTGGATTAGAAAGAATAGACATTCTCTTGTTGAGTGGAGTATTCTGTGAGTGTTGACTGGGCTGGATTATTTGGCAGTATCATTTGGTATATATTTTTTATATTTTATGAAGGTGAATAAATGGGGTTTAGTAGTTGTGAATAAATATATTATGCCTGTTCTATCAAATATTACAACCCTAACAGCCTATGCTATGAAACCCAGTTATCAGTTGTGAACATTTCTACACCTCCATGATGCACTGATCATTTCCTGGCATGTATCATCCTTATCCCCACTTCTTATTAGGAAATCGACTTTGTGTAATGTAATGTGAACTCTGTCTTCCTGTGAATTAGCGTTTCCAAGATATCCTACCCCTATACCTTGTGTATGTTCCCATGTTTTAATCAGGCCATGTACTGACATTTATCTAGATGTTATTTTTAGAACAACTTGACCCTTGCTTTGTATTTCATGTGTTTAGTTGGCATAGATTTGTCATAATTATCAATACAGTTGATTTAAACTCTCATTTTAATGTGTTTTCTACTTTCCAACCTATTGTTCCTCATTCCTTCTTGTCTTTTTTGGAAGAATTAGATAAATTTTATGAATTACTATTTGTACTATTGACTTCATTCTTGCCTCTCTTTTTGTCATTGATGTGGCTGTTCTATGGCTACAGTAAGCATCTGTGATTCATTGTAGTTTATCTCCAAGTTAAATAGCACCATTTTGTATATAACATCATCAGACAAGCATACTTTAAAATATCTCAGCCGGGCGGTGGTGGCACACGCCTTTAATCCCAGCACTCAGGAGGCAGAGGTAGGCAGATCTCTGTGAGTTCGAGGCCAGCCTGGTCTACAGAGTGAGATCCAGGACAGGCGCAAAGCTTACGCAGAGAAACCCTGTCTCGAAAACCAATAAATAAATAAATAAATAAATAAATAAATAAATAAATAAATAAATAAATAAATAATAAAATATCTCCTGTCATCATTTTTTATAGCTTACCTTAATAGTATAAAACTACAAATTCGGGGCTGGAGAGATGGCTCAGAGGTTAAGAGTACTGACTGCTCTTCCAGAGGTCCTGAGTTCAATTCCCAGCAACCACATGGTGGCTCACAACCATCTGTAATGAGATCTGGTGCCCTCTTCTGACCTACAGTCATACATGCTGTATACATAATAAATAAATCTTTAAAAAAAACACTACAAATTCAGTATTTTAAACATTTAATTAGTTTTTAAATGATTAAAATAAGTTGAGAATTTCTTCTACATTGATTCCAGTATTTACCAAACCTAGTGCTGTTTATTTCTTTCTTCAGGTACAAATGTGGATATTTTCCTTCCATCTAAAGAATTTGTTCTGGGCTAGAAAGATGACTCAAAGGGACCTGAGTTTAATTCCTAGGACCCACATGGCAGAAGAAGAGAATCGACTCTCTCGAGATGTTTTTTTGACTTCCAACTGCCACCTAGACATAGTGACATAAATATGTGTGTGTGTGTGTGTGCATACACACAATCACAATAAATAAATGTAAAAATAATACCTCATTTTAACATTTTCTGAGGTGTATTTGTTAGTGATGAATTTTTTTCTCTTTGTCTTAAAAGTCCTCATATTACTTTCTTGAGGAAATTTCCTCTGTATATTTGACATTAAATATTTTTCTCTTAAAATTCTTTGAAGTCCATTGCTTGCCTTACATAATTTTCAGCAAGAAATAAAATTCTTACTAACATTACTTTATACTGTAGATACATGTGGGTCTTTTTCTATTGTTCCTTTTACTCTTTAAATTGCTGTTTTATTTTTCTTTCCATTCTAAGTATTTACATCACTTATTTTGCATGAGATTTAAATTAAAACCTTGTATGTTTGTCAAGGTTTGGGATATGTGGGTTTGCAATTTTCATCCAATTTGTAAAATTTTGGCTCTTATTTATTCTTTGATTGTTAGTTTCAATTGTTGATTTGACACAATGATGAATCACCTGGGAAGGGAGGTTCAAGGAGGGATTGATTTGTGATTGTGTGTGTGTGTGTGTGTGTATGTGTGTGTGTAGAATTATATTGATAACACTAATTAAGGTGGAGGGATTTTTCCAGTACAGGTCAATTTGAATTTTTAGCCACCTTTCCTAAACACCAACCTGTCTCTAGGCTACTGAGTTCTGAGTTCTTCTATTCTGTGCTATGATGGGAGAATTCCAGACAGAATCTGGGGAAACACAGGATTTTTTTTTTCGACTATTTCCCATTTCCCAGGGGTAGTAGTTCTGCACTGGGTGGCACCATTCCCTAGAAAAGGGATTGTGACCTGTATAAGAGTGCAGAAAGGGAACTGAGCACTAGCAGGCAGGCATTCTTCGTTCTCTGTTTCTTAGCTGTGGGTGCAGTGACAATCTGTCCCAAACGTCTATGGCTGCTGTGACTTCTCTGAAATGATGGACTATAACCTGGAACTTTGAGTGCTTTTGTCATAGCATTTTATCACAGCAACAGAAAAGGAATCTAAAACTTATTCATTTCTTTCTGTTCTTCTTTTCTTGTTGTCTTCAGAGTTTCAGTTGTACTTGCTGCAGATTGTTTGATACTGTGACACAGTCAGTCGGCTGTGGTCAGGAATTGTCAGTCCTGTTCTTTTTTAGCTTCCATTGAAC
Organism: Peromyscus eremicus; assembly: GCF_949786415.1. Lineage (NCBI taxonomy): Eukaryota > Metazoa > Chordata > Mammalia > Rodentia > Cricetidae > Peromyscus > Peromyscus eremicus. The sequence goes on along the minus strand of NC_081431.1, from coordinate 25,818,453 downwards.
AGTTTTCTTTTTCTGTTTTTATCTTAATAATTCTTCTAGGAATGACTATTGTGATCTTAACCCATTACAACCACTGTATTTTAACTTCAACTCTGCATTTATTTATCCCTAATATTTTTCATTTGGACCAATTTTTAAATTTCTATTTTATTTATACTATGTTATAGTCAACTTTATTTTACTCCTTTGCTGTTAATTACAGTATTTTTCAGTTTTGAGTCTATACTGAATGATTATCTCCTTGCATGAGCACATTCTTTTCTGCTCATATGCATACCTGATAATTCTTATTTGTGTGTCAGACATTCTCAATTTTATGTTGCTAGTTAGTCATTCATAGTTTCAGACTATATTTTAGAAGGTAGTTTTTTTTTTTTTTTGCTACCAGTTACTTTGATCCCTTTTAGTCTTTATTTGTTGATAAAAATCAACTGGGCTTTTTAGTCTAGAGTTAATTAATTCCCACTGACAACACAATGTCTTTGTGAAATTCTTCCAAAAGGTCCATGTTTTCCAATGTCTTTCTATAGCGGAAAATATAAATTACTTCCAGCTTTCTGAGTTCTAAAGATTCAATCACACAATATCTTTGATTATGCAAAATACAATCTCTTGCCTATATAGAAATAACCCCATATAAAAGTAGGGTGATCTTTTCCCCCTCAAGGGTCCACAGATGACTCCCAAATCAGTGGCTCAAAGGTATCCCTCTGCAGGTTGCTGGACCTCTCTCTATAAACCACTTCTTCTCTGGTTGAGATTTCTAGCCACCTTCCCCATCTATGTCTCCATCCTTTCAATTAAGTGAAGCCACGAGACTCTGTTTGAGTCGCCCTGTTCTGTGCTACAGGGTAAAAACTACCAGCAGAGTTGGGGGCAGAACAGACCATCTGTTACTCTTTTTACTTTTCCCAAGGACTCTTTCTATATTGTCTGTTGTTCAGTGAATAAAGTAAAAATAGTTGTTTTGTGTGTATTATGTAGTTTTCTTGTCCATCTGGAAAGACGGACACAAACTCTAGTACTACATCATGGCTGAATGTGAGGTTCCACATTTTTTTTTCTGATAGTGCTCTTAGGCAAAGTTATTCACCACTATGGTGTTCAGTTTCTACTCTTATAAATGATAATGATAATAATAGTAATAAATCATAATAATGTTGATTTCTCTGGAACATAGTGATGAATGTATCTAGTTAGGGCCATACCTGTACTAATCTCTAGGTAAATAGTCATTTCTTTTGGTAATTAGAAGACATACAATTTCTCTGCACCAACTCAAATTACTTCCTATCCTAAACAGAGTCAGCTGAAGGACACTTTTTTTAATCAAAAAATGGCCCTTCCTGCTCTAGCCTAAAGTGATTTCTTCCTTCTCAGACATCCTTTGCTAGGAGCTGAGGAAGTGGCTCGGTTGATAAAGTATTAACCACACATGCGTGAAGGCCTGAGTTCAAACCCCTGCAACCACTTCAACAGCCAGTAATGTTACAGTGAAGAAATGGAAACACGAAGATTATTAGAGTCTCAGGCCAGCTAGTCTGGCTCAGTCAGTGAGCTCTAGCTTGGGGGAGAGACCTTGTTTCAAAAAACAAAAGGGCAGAGCAATTGAGGAAGATAACCAGTGTTGACATCTGACCTCTGATCTCTTCACACATTCATGTGTACATGTGTACTCCCATACATGTGTATACACACATGAATCTTTTTTTTTTCTTTCTGATATTTTTGAGATAGGTTTTTTCTCTGTAGCTCTGGCTGTCCTAGAACTCACTCTGTAGAGCAGGCTGGCCTCAAACTCAAAAGATCTACCTGCCTTTGCCTCTCAAGTGCTGGACATACATGAATCTTTTAGTAACCATTGTTTATAAAATTTATGTAGTAAAAGATACAGAAGTTCTTTCATAGCATAACTACTTTTGCTGCAGAACACAATTTGGATATTTTGTTGGCACACCTAGAAATGCTTTATAAACCTTTATTGTTGGATATCATCTACTGTTTTATGTCTTTCTACACAACTAGACATGAGCTTCCACAGGACTGGGAAGTGCAGGACTCAGCATAAATGTTTGAATCTCCCTACAGCTACTGAGTCAATGCTTAACACATATTGAGAGAAATTTTTAAATTTCATTTTTAACAAAATATCATCCATCAAAGAGGCTGCTTATTCCTCCACATATTCTTCTTCCTTTTATGTCTTATCTACATCATCCTTAAAAGCTTAGCTTTTGATCTTCGAAAAGGTACTATGTTAATAGTTTGAAATTTATACATTGCTCTTGGCGAAGACTCACCCCATCCTTTTCAAATCTCTTCCAAGTGATAAGCTGCTCATCTTTACTTTCTGAAATCCATTCTTTCTACTTCTTCAGTGAAAAGAATATTTAAGGAGAGGACAGAGGACTTAGAAGAACACTTGAGAAAATATGTGTCACTTAGATACCGGCAGGCGTCATGGTTGAAGAGCCATGTCAAATTTTACCCTCTTCCCTGTGTGAAGCAAGGGGCCTGGTCACCTCTGTCATCCTAATACAAGACTCTCACTGAGGTCCAAACATCAGGCAGATAAAGCTCTCTGTTTGTGATTTCTTGGTTGTGGTCAAAACTGAATCATGTGCTCAGGAGTGTAGGAGGGCTTACACCATTAATGTGAGAGTGTCCCCTACACTTGTACCAACAGTCTGTTGTTACCCTGTGAACTTGATACCTTATTGATAAGCAAACTCTTCAAGAGCCATCTACAATGGCTTCTTGAGGGGCAGCTGGTATCTGTGCTTTTTCTACCCTCTGACCACAAATCATTTGCCTTTGAACTAGAACTTTCCAGAGAGAAGTAACTACTTCAGAATCTGGATGCAGATTTAGAAACTGACTTCATCTGTGGTTTTCCAGAAACTGATTGTTTGCAAGTCATATGACTCATTCGTGTGACAGAAAAACCTTCTACAAGGTTGAAAAAAAGATTCTCCTGTGTTCTTACAGTCTGGCACCAAATTCAAATAGTTACGGTTTGAATTTGTTTAGAATTTATGTGGGGTTCATGGAAATGCAAGAGTCTGAATCTATTGTCCTTAACTGTTACGGTTGGCTGCCATACTTCCTTTGGGTTGACTTATGATTCTTTGTTATGATGTGGGAACCTAGAGTAACATGTGGGAATGAAACTCATGTCACAGTTTGTTGGAGGACAATAGTGGAATCTGGACATGTTTGCTGTCCCTATGTCATCCTCTCCAGGTCAGTGGAAGACTTAGCTATGGGAAATGAAAAAAACCTGCCCAGTCTTTCTCATTTCAATAAGACTATCAAAGGCAGTTGTCCTTCTGCCTCAGATTTTCAATGTCTACATTTTCTTTCTGCCCCCTCTCCCACATTTTCCCTCCTAAATCAGCAAAATCTTTACATATAACACATTAATGACTGACTCAATCCCCCTTCTCATCCACTCTTCCATACAGATGACACCTTTACCTAGAGTAGAGTCTTCAATGAATATCTTCAACATTAGTAAGTAGGGAGTTGGGAATACAGAACTTCTCATGGTTCATAATCCCCATTCCCCACAGTATCTCCCTGTGACGTGACACCCCATCTCCTAAAGATACCCCCAACAAGGGTGCTCAGTGAACACCATCCAGCACAGAGCTCCCTTCCAACACACACAAAAGTCAAACAAATTGGGCTCCTTGCATGGCAGGGAAGCCAGGAGAGAGCAGCTGTATGTCCTTCCTGTACCTAAGCCCACTTCCCAGCTCAGGAACAGAGCCTTTCTGCCTCCTGTCACTCCTTGTTTGCTTTGCTTTGCTTTGCTTTTCCCGTTGGCGTGATGGCTGTGTTGTCCCTTCCCTGACCTGTTGTCTGGAATAAATGAACTTAGGATGGCCGCTTCCTGTGTGAGTCCGTCAGCTTCACCAGAGGAGGAGGAGACAGAAGAGCGATCTTTGCTTTCCTCCTCCACCTCCATTTTTCACTTCTCTTGAATCTCTGGCCCTCTCTCACTCCCCAGAGGCCTTCTTTCCATCCTTTGTCAATTCCTCAACCTAGCCTCCCTCTCCCTAGCCTGTTTTCTTTCCCATCTAGCCCCCTCTTGTTTCAGGAAGTTTGTGAGGGCAGTTGGTGGAGTGAATTGTGCTCCCTGACAAGTATGCAAAAGCATTCTATGATATAGTGGATCTGGAAGCCCCTATTAGAGGAGATTTACTGTTCCATTCTAAGGTTGCTCTCCAGGTTGAAACCGGCTGACAAGGCCTCAGCTAGCATAGGATTTATTCCTACATATTAAATTATTTTTTTTAATTAGTTCAATGCCCGGGTCATTTCTAAACCAGAGAAATGTAAAAACAAGTAAGTTTCCTAAGTCACAAGAAAACAGGCCATGGTTTGAGTTAGTTGTCAAGTTTATACAAAACTGCTTGCAGCCTCCAAGCCATTAAGCACTTCCATACATCAGCTTAAGCACCAAGAAGGCAGATTCAGCCTAGTCCTTCACAAATTAATTCCTGTTGCTCCCCATCTTCTCAGCCTCTGCCTAGAGACTGAGTTTCATTGCCCTCTTTTTCCTTTCTGTTTTGTTTTTAAGGCAGGCATGAAGCACATGTAGAAATCTTTGGCAAGAGGGCAGAAATCAGGCCTTTTCAGTCGATCTGAAATCCCTGGCTGAGTGAATATACGAGTGTGGGAGAGGTGGAAGGAGGGTGTTTGCACTTGCCAGATTGTGGGGAGGAGGTATCATTGCCGGCGCGTGTGCACACACAGACACACACACACAAACCCCAGATGGTGACTGGATGAGGGAGCGAAGCCAACAACAGCAGGAGTTATTTTGGGACTGAAACTAGGGATCTTCATATGGCTAAGATTTTTCATCCGGAGTGTTGCTCTTACATATGACAGGCTCCTCAGCAGGGTGGAAGCTGATCCATTGATCAAGTCAGATTCACTTCGGAGATCCCTATACTTTGGGACTGGAAGGGGACAAGTCTCTTCTAACAGTCCTGAGATACTGAAGACTCCATAGAACAGACCCTGTCACTGTTTTCCCACTTCGTTCAATGGACGTGTGCATGAAACAGTACAAAGTCATAAGACAGTATCTGCTTGCTGATTAGCTGTGCAGGTTATGGGATCCTGCTGGGGAGAAGAAACCTGGAGTCTGATCTGCTTTTCAATTAGCTTTGAAAATATTTCAATCACCAAATGCACTATGATCTGGTTAGTGGATTCACAGCTTCAAGCTGCTTAAACCGAGGGAGTGGGGAATAGACAAGCAGTGCTGAGTACCCAAACAGCACTGGGAAGATGGGAGTGTACTGATGCTGTTTATAGCAATGATAGTGGTATGGCCAATGCATGAAACACATAACACCACTACCGCCCGCAACCCGTAACTGGGTCTAGCTATTCAATCAATCAGTAAATCTCTCTCTTTAAAGAAAGAAAAGATTGTTTATTGTATTTTTACATGTGTGGGTGTTTTACGTTTTGTGAGTGTATGCATGTCTGTGTACCATGTATGTGTAGTGCCTGTGGAGGCCAAAAGAGGGCATTAGATTCTTTGTAACCGGAGCTACAGACAGTTGTAGACTACCATGTGGGTGCTGGGAATAGAACACAGGTCTTCTACAACAGCAGAAAGTGCTCTTAACCACTGAACTATTTCCCAGTCCCGGACAATCAACAGTAAATGCCACTAGGAGAGGAGTACTGAGAGTTCAGGGGTGACTAATTTTTATTTTATTTTTTATTTTATTTTATTTTTTTTTGGTTTTTTGAGACAGGGTTTCTCTGTGTAGCTTTGTGCCTTTCCTGGAACTCACTTGGTAGCCCAAGCTGGCCTCGAACTCACAGAGATCCGCCTGGCTCTGCCTCCCGAGTGCTGGGATTAAAGGCGTGCGCCACCACCACCCGGCGTTAATTTTTATTTTTCTAATGCTGGGAACTGATTGAACACAGGGTCTCACACACACTAGGAAACCGCTCTCCCGCTAATCCATACCTCCAGCCTTCTTCTCACATGTTAATTTCAGTTTTTGAGAGTCTCACATCATGCCTCAGTGAGGTTTGAATTTCTAGTCCTCCCTATGCCTGGCCTCCCAAAAAGCTGGGATTACAAAACTAAAACACTTTAATCTCATAGCAGTCTAAGCAGCAAGCCTGGAACTTACCAGATAAAGACATGGGTAGATGAACAGACCCTCTTGAATAGAAAGACGTAAGCACAAGCCTATGTTCTGATAATGGGTGCTGTCCCGCTCTTGAAGGAAGTCCATCAAAGAGCACAACAGCACTGAAGACGAGGAGGTGGGGGGAGAGAGACTGGGTAGTTCGTCACCACTCTTGTTCTTGCTGTAGGTGAGACCCAGTCATGTTCCTCTGCTTCCCGCTGTGTGACTGGGAAGCCAAACTCTTTCCTTTTCTGTCTGAGTTAACGTGTGCAGCAGGTCGCCACTTGTATCAAAGAGTCCAGGTGATGAGCTGGGCAACAGAGCCAACAACAAGATTTCTCTCCAGAATAAAATCTATTCAAACTTGCATATTGGTGAAATTATTAAGGCCACTCCACGTAGTTAAAAGGGAGGTTTATTTTGTGGGGTAACTTACAAGTGAAGGGATAGGCAACAGGGTCTGGGAATGGCTACCCACTACACTTGCATGCAAGGATTCACGGATGTCAAACTGAGTTCTGCTTTCAGACTTCAGTTCTCTGTTGTTAATGCCTCTTTTTCCAGACAACCTTCCTGCAGACGACAGTAGAGTGCTCTGGTAGGAAGCATTGCCATCCAGCAAGGATAGACAGCGATGTACTTTCCTGAATCTTAAGCACACACTCTCACAAAATCGGGGCTAAAGGCGGAGTTTAGGGCCCATTCTCCAAATACGCTTCTACCCTAGATGTGGAAGTTTATAGCAATGTCTGCAGATTGGAAACCGAGGCAAGTATTTGGAAGTTGGCTGGCAATGTGGAGAAGGGTTTACCGAAACTTTGAATGGAATCTATCCAGAGCTAAGTTTATCTTTCTTCTACTGTGTTTTACTTACATTATCTCACAGCTGTGGCAAATTCCTCACAAGTACAGACACAAAGGGAGATCAGGGTTCAAGAGTATAGTTCACCATGGCGTGGAAGGCACAGTAGCAGGAGTTTGAAGTAACTGGTTACATTGTGTCCACAGTCAGGATGCACAGAGCAATGAAAGCTAATGTTTAGCTGCATAGAAAGGACCTGACTCACGGAAACCTGCCACCCATGATTACAGTGAGCCTTCCCAGCTCTATTAATCTAGTCTAGAGAATGCATTACAGATGTGCCCCGAAGCTTGTGTCCTAGTGAGTTTAATCCTGCCAAGCTGTCAATCAAGGTGAGATTTTCCTCAATCTGATCCTCATCACAGTTGGTGGCATCACAATATAATAATTCTCACACGAAGAAAAGTGCGTCTTACAGGAAGAGCTTTCTTCTTCAGGACCCCGCGCACAACACCTCATGAGTCTAGCCCGCTTAACTCTGTGTACATCTCGTTGCTTCCTTACATCTTCATTGCTGGTTCCCTTGTGAGAACCCTCATAATGTTTTGCAGAGACTAGTTCAACACCATTCTATCTGGTACCCCTGGCTTCATTCTTCTCCGCTGATCCACATCTCACACAGCTGTCAGAATGATTTGTCAGAAATGCAAATTCAGTCCTGTTACTTTCCTCTTCATAATTGCCCAGGAACGTTGGGTCACCATGGGGACCTTAGGATGGCAGCCTGGCCGTGCTCCATCTGAGAGATACTGCCACGGCCACTGCTACCCTCCTCTCTTTCATGACTCACTGTTCTCTGTCTCCTTGTTTTCACTGCAGCTGTTCTGACCATCTTACAGACCTCTTCCTCTTATTCACATCTCCCTGGAACCTTTTGTTCTTTGGGCTGGGATTAGGATATCCAGAGTACCTCACAATGAACAACAACAAAAATAGTACTGGGTGAAAAACCAAAAAAGTCCCGCATTGTGTTGTTTCCTTAATAACGGCTCCTTCCCTTCCCCCTGCCTTGCATCAAGCCCTCAAAGGAAGTTTTATGACATCTGGGGTGTGTTATAGCTGGGTCAAATGGTGACAGAAAGATTCTTGGTAGATTTCCAAATGCCGTGCGGATGGGACCTGGAAAGTCACAACTTGCCATCACTTACGTCTTCGCCGTTTTCCTGGTAATAGACCCACACATCTTCCCCCCAGACCACCTTTCAACTCATCTGGGAAGGAAAGGGAGATGCTGCCCATGTGTGAAGCACCATCCTGACAATGCAATTGCCTGCCTCCAAGGAGAGGTTGGTTGTTTTTTTTTTTTTTTTTTTTCTCCCCAAGCAATTACTTAAATGGTGTTTTGGCCCCTTTTTCTCTGAAGCAGGACATAACCTTTATTGACATTGTGGCTGCTGCCACATCTGTTAAGCTGACAGAAAGAAGGAGCTGGCCAATCCTTATGATGGATTTGGTGTTGTCAAAACCTTCAGCACAATTTGTCATGGGGCAAAAGGAAGCCTGTTGCCAGTGTAAGGTTCCTCAATCCTTGCAAGGAGGAGGACCACGTTCCCCTTTCTCCCATCATGAGCATCTCAGTGTCCGCTCCAGAGTGAGACAGAGAGAGGTGCAGACCCCATCTCATAAAGGGACTGTCAGACATTGCCTGAAAGAACTGCAACAACTCCCCAGATTCTGTTAAAAAAAAAAAAAATATGTCCCGTACCTGGAACCAGACCCGTGATTCTGTCACAGATGAACCTTTTAAAAGCAAGAAAAAATAATCTTGGCAAGAGCAACAGATGGAAAAGGCCATGGGTGGAGACATGTGACAGTCTGAAGACAGTGTGTTGCCAGGCTTGCCCTGGAAAGCAGTTCATTGTGTGCATTTTGTGGACTAAGCTGCATCTACATCCACAGTCAAAACCCTCTCCAACCCAGCACAGAGGACTTTGTGATTTAGCAATCTTAACAGGACTTGGCATTCAAAAGAGGGGCTGTAGTTAGACCATACTAAGCCGAGGTCCTCTGGAGGCAATAAAATACTGAGGCGATGCTATCTCATGGGCTTGGGGTATGTCATTCCCTTGAAAGTCAAGGAGACGGCTGATTTAGTGTTTCCAGTTAGGTCACAGAAAAGTCAGTGGCGGCTGCTTCCAGCTGAGTTCAGAGTCTGAATATTTATGGTATCAATCTGAAATCCAGATAACCACAAATAATATAAATCCATTAACTCCTCTACAAGTAAAGCTTTTTGGCTGCTAATGCCTTGATTGCTAAGTTACTACAGGATATCTCTCTCTCTCTCTCTCTCTCTCTCTCTCTCTCTCTCTCTCTCTCTCTCTCTCTCTCTCCATATCCTCAATTTCTCTACTGACTGTGCATACTTGTGTCAAACTTCTCTAACATGACTGAGGCAGCTTCCCAGGATAATGAGACAGGAGCATCAATGCTAGGAGTGACATCCTCTTCCAATAACTAATTGTTGAAAAGTTGTGATTTTGATCATCCATCTGAGATCCCCAATACCGATATTCAGAGTTCCTACCATTTACACAGAGAACCTGGTTTACCCACTCATTACACCTGAAGTCCACTGATTTATGTGTTTTTTTCCACAGTGATGAATTGCTCATCATATAATAATCATATCTCATCCGTTCTCAGTCACTCTAGGAAGAAAGCAGACAGTTGGCATATTCAGTGATTTGACAAAACACCCCCCCCAAAAAAAACATCAAGAAGACAAAATAAAACAAATATGATATTTATATGATAAGTAACACTCACCATTTACATGATTTTGTGTGAGCTTCACAAAGGCTCTGTGAGATAGGGTGGTTTTTGAAGGAGCAAAGGTGAGATTTCACAGCTATGGTAAGAAGGGCTTGCACCTTTTAACCAGAGATGCTTGCCATCAGGAAAAAATTCATCAAAATACTCGTGATTGGCAGTCCTCAATTTAGGATTGATGGTCCTCACTCTGGGACAACTTTAATTTGGCTTCCATAGAAGATTGTGCCAGAGAGAGCAAGAGAGGCAGGATCATGACTGACCCACCTCCTTCAAAATGTGCCAAAGCAAATAACCAAGAAGATCAAGCACAAACCATCATATCACCCTACCTCAAAATGCACTACAAAGGTCTAGTAACTCGAACAGCATAGCAGTGGCAGAGTCTGATGCACAGATTGATAGAATGGCATAGAATACTGAAGAGGAACCCGTGTATTCAAAGCCAACTAACTCAACAGAAGTACTAGAGATGAGCCTTGGAAAACAATGCCCTGCTTAGCAAATGACTGAGAAGACTAGACATCCTACACAGAAGATGGAAGCTTGATCTTCATATCTCATATTGCACAAAAATTCATTCAAAATGGATCATAGACCCAAATACAGGACCTGAAACTCTGAAACTGTTAGCAGAATAAAAGCATAGGGGAAACAATTCACATTAGCATAGACTGATTTTTAGATGATGCCAAAAGTGCAAAAAATAAAAATAAAGACTAATGAAATTGTAATAACGAGGGATCTTCTTCTGTTCTATAGAGGAAAAGACTAACTGACTAAGGACAGTCTACAGAATGTTAAAAAAAAAAAAAGTCAGTTGTTCACCTAACAAAGAAGTCATATCAAGAATCTATTGACTTAAAAAAAACAGCAGTAAGTACTACAAATGTTCCAATTAAAAGGGGTAATGTATGAAAAATAAAAAGTTCCAACTCATTTATTATCCGGGAAATGCAAGTCAAAACAATTCGATATCATCTCATCCTGGTTAATATAGCTTTCATCCAAATGCTTAAAAATAATTGTTGGCAACCATATGAAAATAATGGAGCTCTTATATTAGATTGGAGGAAATACAAATTAGTACAGTCACAATGGAAGGCAAGACAGAGGTTCTTCAAGAAATTCCAAATAATTCTAATGTATTATGATGGTTAATCTCAATTGCCAACTTGACGAAATTCAGAATCACTTGGGAGATGGTCATCTGAGCATGCTAGTAGGGGATTATCTTCATCATGTTGGGGTAGGAAGACCCGTCTCCTGTGGGGGGCACCATTCCCTGAGATCAGATCCTAATGCTGGACTGTAAGGAGAAAGTGAGTTGAGTCTAAGCACTCATCACCTCTTTCTTTCTGTTACCAGCTAATGCAAACTTTTGTCACTTCTCTGCCATGATGGACTGTAACCTTGAACTGTGAACCAAAGTCAACCCTTTCTCCTTTATGTTGCTTTTGTCAGGATATTTTATGACAGCAACAGGAAAACAAACAATGATGTGGTCATCCAAATTCCAGATATATGTCCAAAGGAAGTGCTATCAGTGTGTCAAAGGAAAGCCTTCAGTTCATGCCAATCACTACTCTCAATGCTATGATATGGAGTTTAAGTTACAGACAGTATATCCCCATGAAGGGAAGAAAGCATAAATAGAGTGTGTTGTATTTACACAACTGAGTGTTATTGAAGCACAAAAAGAACAGCACCTTATCAATTCGAGCAAAATGGAGGGATCTGGATGATACTGTGGTAAGTGAGATAAGTCAGGTGCATGCAAAGTTTGCATGTAGACATTGTTTAAAGACATGGCTCAGCTTATAAGAGAGATTAACAGAGACTTGGAAGAAATGGGGGAGGAGTGGGAGGTTAGACAACGGGTAACCAAACACAGTTAAGATAGAAGCAATAAATTCTTGTCTTGAGAAGAGCAGTGAGGTGACTATAGTTCATACAAACATATTGTGCATTTCATAAGTATCCAAAGGGAAGAAGATCAGAGGCTTTAAACATGATGTAATCATGAGACGATAGGAGCAGTAATTACATTGATTTGACCCATATGTACTGTATCCATATACTGAGATGTCATATTATAGCTCCTAGATATGGAAAATTATTGCATGCTAATCATTTCTTTAATATTTAAGCCAATATAACAACCCAACTCAAATAACAACCCGAATTAGAGCAATCCATGTCCAATATGTACATTGAATATCACCTCAATGAAAATAAAATATAAAAAGAGTTTGGGGAAAGCTGATGCTTTACTACAAGTTTGCCTGCCACTGCTCTGTGAATGCTGGCAAAAGAAGTGAAAAGTATGGGTCCAGCATAGCCTCTGTTATTCCCTGTATCAGGGATGAATAGGCTGCCAGTATTTGCACTGATCCTTAAAGCATCAGCTCCCATGTGGGTATGTAAAGAGGCCAGTTGGTGGGGAAGCAGATATGAGATGTCTCACAAAAGAGATGCTGAGCTAAGTAAGGCAGGTTCGGTCTTTATAAGCCTGCCTGATGCTCACCCAGGGGGCACATATCTACTATACAAGGTAGTACAGAAGCCTGACTTTTACTCTGCTGTAAGGACATGCTGCCAATTTTTTTTTAAGGCTGTTTGTTATGCAGCCATGAGAAGACATTCTTGACATGGATGCTGTTCAGTATCTTCTGGAAAGATGTGCAGAAGAGTGAGACCCACAGAGAATGATCCTTTAGGTTCTATGTTAGGGAAAAAGCAAAATGGAACTTAGCAGAAGACATTTAACAGTTCCAACTTTATGACCAGTTTTTTAATAAAAGGCAATGGTGACTGTATATTCTCATGCTTGCTTTGTTATACGAGTTGGATTATTTTATGAGAATATAATATTTATACCTAATCATGGGTTTCATGATGACACTTTCAGACATTTGTATGATTAATTTTGAGCATATTCAACTCCCATTTACCTTCTCTTGTTCCCTTTCCACTACTACTGAGCCCCTTTTGTTAATTAATTAATTAATGACACAATGAGTTTCATTAAGATTTCTTATAGAACCATGGCTGAGTGATTCGTTACCAGAGCATGGCCGTGGTGTAGCATAAGGTGAAGAATATGCCTCTCCCTCCCCCAGTGACAATTAGCTGCCTACAAATCCTCAGAGCAATAGGTCCTCACGAGCCCTTCACTCCTCTACGATGGAACATTGATGGTCTTGTGCAGATTATTCCAGCTGCATCAAATGTGTTAGAGTAAAGGCCATGCCATCCTTAGAAGACAGCTTTCAATAGCATGACACCGCTCCCTCCAACTCTTACACTCCTTCTGCCTTCTCTTCTGTAGAATTTCTTGAGCCTTGGCGACGGTGCTACAGATGTTCTGTTCAGGACTAGGTCTTTTTCCTTGACTGTACTACCTGTTCCCTCTCACCCTTTTTCTGTTTTCTCCATCTGATTTTCATTGGTGTGACTCATTGTGTACCTCACAGACTGTTGCATCCCAGCAGCAAAACGAATGGATCATAACAGGCATTGGCACAGTAGTGACAACAACAATAATAACAATGGAGAATCTACTTATCCAGCTGTCTCGTTCTCAGAAGCACTAAGCTCCTTGTCCAGTGTGGCACATCTGTTTAGTGGCCTCCCTGGGGTGCTCAGGATGCCAGAGATTGACTCTGAGCCACTACACCACCGTGGCTTTCCCCAGGTCTGAGGCCACTCCCTTGGAATCTGCTTGAGATGCCACTGAAGAATAGAAAAAAAGACAGACTCTTGAAGCTGTTTATCCATTGAGGGGAGGTTTTTCACTGGTTTGGGTGCAGTAGAGATCAATGAAAATAATCAGAATCAAATCCCCTGCCCCTCACACCAAGTTGGTCTCAAGATACAGAGCTTTTAAGTTTAGTATCTGCTCATATGGCTGCTGGTTTCCTGTCTCTTCCCTGGTCTGTTCATTTTTATGAAAAGCAAATTTTCAGAGCTAAAGGACTGTTTGGGCTGATATGTTACTCCCTGCTCTTAGAGCCAGGGGACCTTTTCAGCGCTTATTTGAAATCTCAATTTGCTTTTCAAGCAGTTAGTATGTCTTACTAAAGTCACCATTAAATGAGTCCAAGCTAAATAAATCAGTGAAGTATCAGTTACACAACCCTTCCAAAGAATGCTATGTCAGAATCCAAAGACCTTGTTTTGCAAGCCTTCTGTCTGGAAAAGTGTCGAAAGCATTTCTCCAACCCTAAGTGGTTTCATATTCCTCATTCACCAATAAAAATAATAAATGACTATAAAACTCTAAGTCACCTTTTATTTTCCACAAAAATATGTCACTCAAAGAAATGCCAAAACCACGCCTATCCCCAAAACTGCAAGAGCAAGAAGCAGCAGGCTGTGACAGAATCAATGCATTGAACAATTGCCAAAGATGTATTAGTGGCGGCAGCATTCCCAGCCTGAGTCCAACTACTGTAGGGTTTCCCAGAAGACACTGCTCCTTCTGAGGTGGTCGGCTAGACTAACTCCATATAAGTCTAGAAGAGAGATCTACTGCAGCCACAAGGGCAATATGATCCAAGGTAAGTCCACATGAAGGCTACCTGGAACAGTGGTCAGGCTAGTCATTTACACTGTTTGTTAATTCGGATGACTCAGTTTTCAAATAAATCACTGAACCTCTGTTCTACAGTAGGTACAACACAGGGCATCAATGTGAACAGTGATACTAACTTATTGAAGTTCTTGTTTCCCAGGCAATCTGCCCTCTGCATTTTCACCCAGCCTACCCTTACCTCCAAATAAGTGAAACTCCATGATGGCTTGGATATTCACTATTCCCTTATCAGTAAGAGGCAGGGTCTAGGGGAGGTCCTCCTGTCACTGCACATATGCTCTTAAGGGGGAATTCTGTGTTCCTGACACCTTCCTCCTGTTATTTTTGTTCTCTAACTTCTGAGGTGAGTAACTTATTCTGCAATCCTCTTTGGGTACCATGTACTGCCTCATTCCTGGACCAAAGCAATTATTATTGGCTGAACCTCCAAAACATGAGGAAAGTAACCTTTACTCTGTGAGTTAGTCATCTCAGGTATTTTATTACAGTGATGGAAAACTCGCTAATATACTATCTCATCCCTCTGATGAGACAGTTCAGATTTGAGGACCAGGAATTCTGGGTCCATTTGAACTATTCACAGTTTATCATGGAGGTACAAGGCTACAAGGAAACTTGGCCACCTTATGTCCATCACATCTTCTAGCCTCATCTCATGTCTGTATCTCAGCTTGCACAGGGGCCGTGAAGGTGAAATAATGCAGCACAGATGGTATACAGGGCTGCTAGATTTCTTTGTTATCAATAGAGGATATGGGAGAACACTAGATATCTATAAAGCACAAACCATCTGTCAAGGATTTACTGGCAGTAACTTTTCATCTAAACTGTCACATAATTTCAGGTTCACTTCATTTTTAAAAACTGCTTTCCACCGGGTGGTGGTGGTGCACACCTTTAATCCCAGCACTCGGGAGGCAGAGGCAGGCAGATCTCTGTGAGTTCGAGGCCAGCCTGGTCTCCAAAGTGAGTTCCAAGAAAGGCACAAAGCTACACAGAGAAACCCTGTCTAAAAAACCAAAAACAAAAAACTGCTTTCCTCTCTGTGTGTCTCTGTCTCTGTCTCTCTCTATATCTCTGTCTCTGTTTCTGTCTCTCTCTCTCTCTCTCTCTCTCTCTCTCTCTCTCTCTCTCTCTCTCTCTCTCTCTCTCTCTCTCTCTCTGTAGTTTGGTGGCATGCTCTTCTTATGTATACCAGGCTGACTTGGAACATCCAATTGCTCTTCTTCAACAACCAAATTCTGCTTTTATAGTCACGTACCATCATTCAGTAGAAGCCACTGGATGTTGCTTTTTTGTTTTGTTCTGCAGTGCGGGGGATTGATTGAATCCAGGACCTCGTGTAGAGTAGAAAAGTACTCTGCCACCTGCACCTCTCTCTCATTTTCCTTCTCTTTGCAGCACCTGGCAATAAGCATAGAGAAGTGGAAATGACTCAGCTGAGACCTGACTGTTGGTGTGATCCTCCAGGGGTACACGGTGTACCAGCCTGACCTCGTCCACACAACACTTGCTGATGCAAATGTCTTTAGCTCTTTGTGAGAGAGAAGGGAAGCTATTCTCTTCTTGCTAGCACAATGCTTTCTACTAAGGAAGCATAAGTTGGGGGTTATATAGGGAGTCTATCCTTGTCAAAAGGAATAGAAGGCCATTTATGTGGGTTTTTGTCTCATAAATCACAAGCTTCCATACTTGAAAATCTGAAGTCAAAATGCTCAGCCAGAATTGAGAGATGGTCACTTTGCCTTTGGCGGCATGATACCAGAGTCATTTACAGAGCAGGTACCAACAGCCCTGCCGACTGCGTGTCATGTCATCCATCATGTGAAACTAAACCAACAAGGCATGAAGAGATGGTGCGGAAACTCTTGTCAGAGGGTCAGGCTACTTCATCAAGGAGGCTGGACAGTGTTTAGGATAGTGGGCCAATGTAATGGGCCATTTGGGGCAGTCTTTTAAGGGGTGTTTTTCTGTATATTGGGGGGAAAGGTCCAGGAAGAATTCTGCCTTTACTTTGTTCACCAAACAATGTTTGAGTCAGTCCTTCATCAATGAAACTTTACTACTAACTCACTATTTGTTTCTCTTAGTCATCCCCAATTTTCTCCCTATCTTTAACTACTCAAGTGAATCACCTGGCCAAGCTGAGAAGTGGTACAACTTGCAAATTTTATTTATTGTTGAGTACACTGTAATGTAATATGACCACTGAGCCAATCTATGATAAGTTATCTCTGTGCCATGCAACATGCCATGACCAATCATCCAGGCAGGGACAAGGACACAGAGATGGCCATTGCTTCTCTTACGTTAGAGTTGTGAAGTTAGAAGTAACTTTCAGACTACGTTAGAGTTGTGAAGGTAGAAGTAACTTTCAGACTAAGCATTTCAATGCCCATCACCTGCCTTCACTTAATAGAGGAGAAATAACAAAAGTCAGAAAGAAATGATGTGTTCTGAAATGACACAGTCCATTAGTGGTAGAAGCTGAGCTAGAACTAGAGTTCAGTGTTCTGGTACCATCATCAGGGTCCAGTGACACCAAAGTGAATATATGAAACTTCAAAATACAGACGTACATGGTGGTTTGAATGGGAAATGTACCCCACAGACTCAGGCATTTAAACACTCGGTCACCAGCTAGTGGAGCAGTTGGTGGAGGTTAAGGGCTGCTGGGGGGAGTACATCACTGAGAGTTCATAGCCTCATCCTTCTTCCAGTTAGCTCTCTGCTTCATGCTTGTGGTTGAAGATGTGGTCTCTCAGCTTCCTGTTCCTGCCACTGGATCTGTTGCTGGCTGCTAGGATTCCTGCCATGGGACACTCTTATAGCTCAGAAATACATTAAGAAGCTCAGATATATATGTGCACGTGTGTACATATGTACATATGTATGTGTATATATATAATGAACTCATATATATATAATATAGTGAACACATACACACACATGCACATATATATGCACATATATAGTGAACTTAACACATTTTAAGTTCATTAACTTTTAGCTGTCACTATAATTCAGTAAAGTTTCAACTTCCACTGAACAGATGAGGGCACTGAGTGACAAAGTAAATAAGGTACACAAGGCCATACAGCTAATACTTGCTTACAAGAGTCCTAGTTATAGAGCCCCAGAAGTCAGTGAGTTGAACTCCATCCCCTGTACTGTGCTCTCCACTGTGATCATAACGTATAGCTAGTTTCCTCTAAAACATCCCTGATTAGTCAGTGGAAAGCAAGCAAGCTGAGAGTTGGACTTAATGGTGCTGTGTTTGTAACTGCTGGACAGTAAGTTTGCCCTAACTCCAGATGGGTTAGAATGGAGTCAAGGAAAACAAGGTTATGAATATACATTTAACCCACATATGTCCAATACTGATGAGGAAAGTAAATTCTAATTTAGATGGTTTAGTATAGATAAGGAAAAATAGCTAAAATAAGGAAGGATGCTCCTGTTTATCTGAATATGTTGAAAATTGTTCTAAATAATAAAATATTCTAAATACTCTAAAACCCTGGTCAAAGAACAGGGTGTATAGGCAAGAGGTAGAATATTTCTGAGCAAGCATGAAGTCTTTGTTCACTCTTCAACACCACAAAACAGAACAGAACACCAGAATCTTCAAGTTGACAAACTTTCACTCAGATATTCTGGGGGGCATTCATTCATTCACTGAGAGGAACTCACCCTCCAAAATGGCCACCCACTTGGAAAGATCCTTCACTGGTCACAAATTTCTGTGGTGGAAACTTACTTTGAAAGACCTTTCACTGATCTCTCTCTCTCTCTCTCTCTCTCTCTCTCTCTCTCTCTCTCTCTCTCTCTCTCTCCTCATCTCTTTTTCTACTCATTTCTCTTTCGCACACATTCTCTCTCTCCTGTCTCCTATAAACATGCCAGTCTTGGGATTTATAATGCAACCTAACCCAAGATGACCTCATTTAAAGTAATTGCATCTACAAAGACATTCTTTTCAAGTAGAGTCACATTCTGAGGTGTGGGTGAACGCGGGCTTTTGATAAGTACTATTCAGCCTGCTGTACCCATGTCCTAGGACTGCCCACTCATCAGGAAAGCTCTTAGCAAAATCTAAGCAAAATCTTAGCACATTCAGCTTTAAGGTTCTGATTTCTAATTACCATTATCCACTTTTAAAAGATGCCAAGATATATTTGATAGGAAAAAAAAAAGGCTGGTTCGAAGAACAGGGCTTGGGAAGAGCTAGATGAGATATTTTGAATGAGAAAGCAAGAAAATATTCAAAGAATAATTGAGGAAAGGAAAAGATAGCAAAATTAGTTTGAGGGGGCTTATATTTGACAAATTTGGTATGATAAAAACACAGAATAAACAATGCCTTTAATAAATTAAAATACCTCAAGTAGTATTAAAAAAAAAACCCTGGCTTCCAACTTACATACACATATATAGTTTCTTTCATAAACATTCATGTGTATGTGCGTGTCTGCAGTGTATATATTAATTGTATGTAGAGGTATTTGTAATTCTTTTTCTAGAAAATATCATTCTATTGATTGTTGTATACAATCAATCTATTGTATACAACAACTGTCATATTACTGACTCAAATTGTTTGCAGTTCCTGTATTAAATATCCTTCCCAGATCCCATCTATAAAGAACTTTACCAAGCTTTACCAACACATAGGGGAGCCAATGAGAATAACAGGAGAATGAACACCTCATGGTGTTAAATCTTCTGAAAAAAATATGTTGGAGAAAGAGCGATTGAGAGGAAACTTATTTATTGGTTATTTTCTTATTTCGGTTATATATGAGCCAACTAAAGCAAGTTAAGAGAGAAAGGAGTTATTTTGGCCGTGGTTTGCGGAGGTGCAGTCTATTACGGCAGGCAATGCACGGCATTGGTAAGATGTGTTTGGGACTCTGCCTCTTTCCTCAGACCAGGAAGTACAGGAAGAGAACGCTGGTGCACAGCTGGCTTTCTCCAAACTCCCTCCTTTGTGCTTTTGTGTAGTGTGTGCTTGTGTGTGTATGTTGTTGGGGAGAGGGTGCTCACACCCATGTGGGAATGAGTACAGGCAAGAGGTTGGGGTCGTGTGTCTTCCTCTTCATCTCTTCACCTTAGTTTTTAAAATAGAAACACTCACTGAACCTAGAGCTCATCAGTTGTCTGTGCTGTCTAGCCCATGAGTCTGGGAACCCACCCATCTCTGCCTTCTATCACGGGAATGAGACACCTATTTAAGCTAGTGCTGAGAATTCAAACTCGGGTCCTCAAGCTGTTAGGCAGGCCCTTTATCCACTAAATAAACTGGTGAGGATCCTCAATGTGTGAAAGAAGAGCACTGATAACCAGCCTGAAAGCCAATGCTGGCGGAGTTGAGATAGTGACCCTACAATAGAGGATGGAGTAACTGAGATGGCAGAGGGTAGCAGCACAAAGGATGACACATTGGGAGATATTTCTGAACATGAGACACACACTGAACGTCTCATCTCAGTGTTGATGCCATGGCTGCTGCCAACTCAGGGCTCGGTACCTGGTTGCCATGGCACCTTAAAGTCACAGGGCTCAGTGTACCTGCCCAACCCTCCCCACAAAAGGAGTGTGAGTTTGGCTGGAAGAAAACCGCTGACTGCTCTTTCTTACTTCAACACATGCATTTTCTACTGAGCATCTGAGTTCTGTTGTTAAGAGCTCACAGAAACAATCACTGTCATTCAAGAAATTATAGGACTACTCCATCATTTCCTGAGGTGCATAGACCATGTTGTACTTAAGCAACAGAGCAGGTAGGGCCCAGTGATTTAAACGATCGTATGGGTTTATTAAAAGAGCACACAGAGCAATCAACTTATAACAACAATGGGCATGCATTTGCAAAAATAACAATGGAACCCTTATGTGGGTGCTGACTAGAAGACCATGGTTCTCATAAACATTCATTTCTTTTGAATACAGGGTCTCACTATGTAAACAGGGTGGCCAGAATTCTCTTGGTTCAGCCTCTGCATGTTGGTGTTAGAAGGCTTGTGTCCACTACGCTCACCTGTTACAATTATTCTCAAGTTTGACTTTTCCAAAGGGTAAGTACTACTTTGTCTTTCTGACCAATAAAGGGTTCAAAAGAGATCAGACATGGGGTTGGAACAACGGCTCTGCTGCTGGAGTATTTACTGCTATTTCAGAACACCAGGGGTTAGGTCCTAGCACCCACATGGTGGCTCACAGATGTCTATAACTTTGGTTTCTAGAGATTCTAGACCCTCTTCTGGCCTCCATGGCTACTAGGCATGCATGCAGTGCACAAACATACATATCAACAAAACACTCACACACACAAAAATAAAAAATAAATATTAAAATTTAAAACAGAAAAGGTCAGCCACACCTTCAACAGATATCCAAGATCTGTACCAAAATTTTGCGTGTGAACCTACCTGTTAGTGAATTTATCAACGTGCTCTCTCTTCAGTGGGACATTCCATAGTTTTGACAAAGCTCTTCAATATTAGTTTTCTGTGTTGCCTATGTATCACGGGTCACAGAAATTAAAAGTAAGCGAGTCAGGGACCAATGGCCAAAGAAGGGGCAGAGGACAGTGGGGCAGGAGCAGAGCTGCACTCTCCAACCATATGAGGGCCTTTGCATTTACTGCCAATCACCCAGAAGTCCTCAGACAAAAACCCTTAGGTCTTAACTCACTGATCTCTGTAAAGCACTTAGAGTAGGCTGGCTGCCCCTAAGGTCTTATTTTCCTGAGCTTTCTTTCAGCTTTGAGACAACTCTGTGAGGACACTTTCTAGAGCCCTCAGTGGGGCAAGAAGAATGAATATTCCTGACGATAACTTTCCTGATTTCCTTTATTCTGTCATAGGAGAGAGGGAAGCTACCTCAGTGGGCTTGAAGCCAAGAATGTTCTTTATCGTAACAAACTCCTAGGCTTAAAGCTAATTCTTACCATTTTAAGAATTAGCCAGTATAGCGAAGGAGGAAGTTAAAACTTGAAGCTCCTTGGCTCGTCTGCTAGCAGGTTAAGCAATATATTTTTGTCATAATGGAGCTGGTTTGAACGCAGCCTTACACATATGTATTTTATGAAATAAACTAAGAAACACTTGAATTCAGCTTTGGTTTTCAGAAGACTTTCCTTCCCAAATCTTGTCCCGAGAGATTTTCAAAAAACAAACAAACAAACAAACAACAACAAGAAAAAAAAAACCCACTTGTTGAATCCAGGACATATATCCTCTTTCCCTAGGATAAGCTAAGGGTTCTCTGAGACTTCTCCATGGCCCAAACCTGCTCCACCTCAGGGAGAGGGGCAACTCTCTCTATTAAATAAGTCCTGATTCTCAGGATTTATGGCTCCTGAGCTTTGCAGTCAAGGCACAAGCAAGACAGGGGTTTTACTATGTGAATTGCTAACAATGAGAGAATGAATCACAGGTTTGGTCTTGAAGTGAAATGCCTTTGAAGATCCAAGGGAACATGGCAAGGGAAATGTTTCTAACTGTGGTTATGATTGTCACTCCACAGTAATCTAAACCCTAATCCCACTCTTCCTAATGCATGACATAGAAACCATGCCCTGTCTTTTGCTCCCTTCTGGAGCCTCTGCACTTGGGGTGGGGGTGTTGGCTCCCTCTAGGCAAGGGGGGTGTTGGCACCCTCCAGAAGGAATGAAGAGGCTCCAGAGATTAGAAAGATAAAAATCAGTAAAGCGAAAGTTTCTTAATAAAGGGGTGTTACAAGAATCTCAAATTCTAGCACGACCCACAAAAGGATTTGCCCTAAAAGGTTCCTGGGGAATTACTGAAGCTCAGTGTGTGTACTAAAGGAGGGGTGAGGGCTGAGCCATCTTGTTGATATATATGTTTTATTGTTATCAAGTCAGTATTGCAGGATGAAGAGCCAGACAACCTTCCCTGAGTTAATGACTGAGTCGTTCATCCAGTACTTACATGGTGAGAGAGGAATGTTAAGTGCTTTTTAACAGTCCTTAAGCACATTAGAGCTTTCACATCCCAATCCCTTTGTCTGGTATCAAATCCCTAGTAAATAAGGACAGTGTTGGAGTTAAGTAAGAAAAAACTACTGAACTCCACCTTCCAGTCCCCATTTATGTGTTCTGACACTAAGTTGCAAGAGACCTGGTGATTAAGGAGAGGTGTGAGGCGAAGGTGAAGGGAGCCTTAGTTCGACTGCCCATACTCAACTCTTTCTGAACATTTCTTTGGTTTTTGCTTTGTTCCAGAGAACATTCCATAGAGGACTAGGAATTCCATAGCCTCTCTGCTTCTGTGCTGGCCATGGGGATGATCTCTCACAGGGCACAAGTCCCTTAGGGATAAACTTGGAATCTTTGCTTAGTGAGGGGAAAATTAGCCAGAGGCAATAGAGACAGAGAGACTGTGCCTAACCTCACTCAAAACTACATATTGTGAAGATTCATAAGTATCATGCAAATAAGCATTTAGAAAGGTTCCGTAGGAGCCTACTCCTAGAGGATTTACCAGCTTTCACATTTCCCACAAAGTCCTCACACCCTCCAGGGGGACAGAATCGATAGAGTTGATAGAAACACACTCCAGTTCCCTAAACAATGGAACTGAGTAAACATTTTATTGGCTTTCGTTTTAATGGCTTTGGCCTCCCCTTAACCCACACTTCCACACACAGACAGTACAGTAATCACAGCTGCCCATAGCCTGCCTCTGGGGTCCCACAATATCTTTTAGAAGCTTTCCAAATTCCAAGGAGCTATTACCTCAATTTGAACTCACTTATGGCTTTAAATGCATTGCAGGTCTTATGCAGGGTGAGCAAGCTCTCTTGAAGGCTGCAACCTGTCTTCCATCTATGTTTGTAAGTAATGTTTTGGTGAAGGTGTCGCTATCGTTCATGTATGTGTTTGTCTACGGCAGGTTTTGTACTACAGTGGCAGAGCTGAGTAGCTGTGGGGGAAAAAAAGTGCCTGAGGAGGCTCGAATATGCATGCACTATTGGTCATTTTCTGAAAAGGTTTGCCGTGGTGAACTATATTAACCTGGGGAACAACATGCCTTGTTTGATCTATGTGGTCAGCAATGAGGCATCAAAGCCTGCTCACCTACCTCGTCAGTGCTGACGGTGCCCGTTTCATCTACAAATCCAGTATCGTTGCATCGACACCTGGAAATTAAGCCATGACAGGAGTCTTTACTCCGTGGGAATTGCCAGACAGTACCAAGGAGTTTTTTTTTTTTCCTCTACAAACTGGTTAGGTATCTACCAGCACTGTGCTTTAGGTAATACTTTTTATTCAAAGCCCTACTTAAATGAAATAATAGACACCCTGGCAGCTGGTAGGGGTCTTAGTGGAAACATGGACTCAAGCTTAAGGAACATGACTGGATTTTAAGGTATTTAATTTTATTAAGTATGAACTAACTTCATTTAATATAAAAATCAAAGAAAATGCAAAGCAACTTAAACTTGTAAGCAGACCACCGTAGACATTACAATAAGAATGTTAGGATCTTTCTTCTATTGTTATTACATAATTTCATTTAAGTCATATGTCTTTTATAACTTTTGAAATTTTGTTGTAATTCACCCTAATTAAATTAACTAAGTCTCTCATGATCTATCGGAGAGGCTCCAGTAGAAATCACTGAAAATACATCTGTACTCAAAATTCCTAAAGATTTCACTGGGGTAGCTTCTAGAGTCTGATGTCATTAAAGCCCAAGATTTATGGTTAATTATCTGTTTCTGTTTTTCTGGATCTACCTCAATCATTCACTCAGTAACAAACAGCAAGTTAGATCATTACATGTCAGACACTTTCCTAGGAATTAGGGATGGAATATTGAAAAGAATTATATGGAAGAAATATTGCTCTTACCTTTGAGATTTCACTTGAAGCACAGAGGTTAGGAGGTGCACAGAACAGGCAGTATAATGACTTCATAATTCAATTATATTCAACAGAATGTAAATTAACTGAGTACCTACTGCATGCCAACTATCTGAAACACACGCTCATGCATGCACACACACATACACACATGCATGCACACTCACCCCTAAAGTATCATATTTAATTGTACTAGCACCAGCACCAATGGCCCAATGGGGAAAACTCAATAAAGTCAGCATGTTTTGGTTGGAAACTCTGGTTATAATCACATCCTGAGTAAGTCAGCTAAAGGCAAAAGGGGAATATATTATAAGAAAGAAAGTGTGTCTGGAAGAAAATGCAACTTCAAAAATATCACTAGCTATCAAAGAAAATAATGCACCCTGGGACCCCACCTGTCAGAGCATTCTCACTGCATCTGTTCACCATGCCTGCTTCAGTTCTGCTTCGCATGGGGAAGCTCTGGGTGTTCTCTGTTTCTGGCAGTACTAAACGCAACCAATAGAGATATTTACAACTTATTGCTCAGTATCCAAAGGAAGATTGTGATTGCTATCATGACAAACCCAACTTCCAGGAGTTGTGAGCAGACCAGAGCATCCATGTGTGCCTCTTCAGAAAGGAGTGAATGGGAAACTTCTAGGAGGATGTTTGCAGCTTGCCTGCTCCTCTCTCTACCCATTGATGCTCCTGGTGGTTGGTTTTGTCATCCCTTGATACTACTTCTCTACCCTATTCTGTTCAGGAGAAAGATCCTTGCCTCAACTTTCATGGCTCAGGGACTGACCAAAGTGATGACTAGGAATGAGAAATAACAGTCACTCAGACTCATGTACAGAAAACTGGGATCAGGTAGGCTGCATGCTCTGCTGGAGACCCAGTAACAACAGCAGTCTGGAAACTCGTGGTGTGTATTTTACACATCTGAATGATGGAGGTGAGCTTATTACACATAGTTGAACAAGGAGGCAGGTTTAGCTAATCACAACAGAGGGCCTCAGTAGAGAAGGAGTCGCAGGCTGTAAAAATCCAGGAGGAGGAAGCTGATCAACATTTTCTGTGCACACTATCAATATCTGCACATGGACCAGTGTAGCAGAAATCTTAAAGGGTCTTATTAATAAAATCAAACCTGAGGCCAGTTATTGGGTTGAATGCTGGAAAATCAAAGAAGCAGAATAAGCCACAGCTACCTCACCTCGCCAGTTCCTCAGCTGGTCCTGTTTCCTCAGACTGGAAGCCTCCAGAATGAATCTCAGCTGAACTGCTGCTAGAAGCCTGAAAGCTTAACCAGCCAAAATGCTTCTAGTTTCTGGTCTTCATGCCTTATATATCTTTTTGCTTTCTGCCATCACTCCCTGGGATTAAAGGCTCGGTTTCTGGGATTAAAGGTGTGTGTCACCATGCCTGGCTGTTTCCAATATGGCCTTGAACTCACAGAGATCCAGAGGGATTTCTGCCTCTAGAATGCTAGGATTAAAGGCGTGAGTGCCATCATTTTCTAGCCTAAGTATCTAATGGCTTTTCTGTTCTCTGACCCCAGATAAGTTTATTAGGGTGCACAATATTTTGGGGAACACAATACCACCACAGACCAGAGAGAAGCTTTGTCATTCCCTGGCCTTGACTCTAGGAAGCCTTTGCCATTCACCCTGGGTCTGAGGCATTGGGGCCCTTGACACATCCACACTCATGTCAACAACATACATTCACTCAGAACTTCCTCCTGTCCTTACACATTCACTCAGGACTTACCCCTGTCCTTACACGTTCACTCAGGACTTCCTCTGCTCCCCACGTCTCCCAAGAGACATTTAACAAGCATTCTGTCTTGTCACTTGTCTGCAGCACAATGGGAGAAGGACTATGCACTCCAATACAATAGAAACCCTCTGTCAGCTTTGAGATCAGAGCTTTTGGGCTCATGTTCTTCCTAGACACTCACCAACACAATAACTTGGACAAATTGCTCTGCTTCTGTGAATATGTGTTTCTCAATCTATCAGACATGGAGGTGGGGATGGAGAGATGGTTCAATAAAGAAAGTGCTTGTGTTGTAAGCAGAAGGACCCGAGTTCAGTCTCCAGCCCTCATGTCCAATGCATGGTGTGATGGCTCACTCATAATTCCAGTACTGGGAGAGAGAGAGAGAGACGGGTGGGTCTGCCCAAGCTATCATAACCGATGAGCCCCATGTCCTAGAAAAGGACCCTGTCTCCAAAACCAAGGTGAAGGCTCCTGTAGAATAACATCCAAAGTTGACCTTTGACTGCCATGTACGAGTGCATACACACACACACACACACACACACACACACGAAAGAGAGAGAGAGAGAGAGAGAGAGAGAGAGAGAGAGAGAGAGAGAGAGAGAGAGAGGAGTGTGGGGGGAGAGACAGAGACATAGAAATAACAGAAAAGGAAGACAGACTGCTTATACAGCTACATGACCTCTTAAAAACTCCAGAAGTTACCCTGAAGAAATCTTCATACAGCTATGTACACATGGAAGTGAAACCTATAAACACTTGAAAAAATACATAGAATAATGATTTGGAGATTCCCCCAGAGAGAGAATACAAGCAAACATTCATAACTTGCTTCATTGGGTGACCAGAAAGAGTCCTAATCCAGGCACCTACCATCCAAACAGACTGACAACCAGAAATCTTTCTCATCTGAAGAACCAGGGTCCAGGGCTTAGAAATACCTGTTTTCATGTTAGATCCTGAAGCCTAGGAAAGAAAGGTAGTACTGGTAGGTCTGGAACACTTTATGAGTAGAACTTATCACTGAGACTAACAGAGTAGATGGATGCCTCAGAAATATGAAATATGAAAGAAAGACTTTGTGTCTCCTGCTGCTCCCATGAACCTTAAAGTTTCTTGATAACATATCAGTGTTTCCTAGGAGGGAAGAAGTTCATGTTTTTGTGCCTTGACAACTGCATGTCCTACATACTCCAGTCATTCTTTCCTGTTTAACAAACAGAAAGGATCTCTAAGAACTTTCTTGCAAATCCAGACCCCTTGGTCTGGACTTTTCCAATCAACAATGCTGAGCTGTCGCCTCACATTTGATTCTCAATCCTCTCGGGCTAATGTTTCAAAAGAGAAGCAAAAGCAAGAATTACACATTTACAAATCACCGCCCAGCTATAGATACCCTTATTAAACTCCCTACTCAGCTCTAACCTTTCCCTACGGCGTTTCAACTGCCTCACACCACGTTCTATTATGCCCTGTTATTGTAATTGCCCACTGAGTAAAGAAAAAAAAAATTCACTGGATTTCCCCCTAATACAATCACGATGAATACCCGTCGAGGGGAGATGGAAGCTGTAACCATGCAGCTGCAGCTCACACAGAACAACATGGGGTGGGGAGATGCCAAGAAGAGCCAGCTCTAGGAAATGAATGACAAACCCACAAATAATCGTTTCGGGGTAATCACGGCTCAGGGGCTGCTTGGCACAATTGTTGGCATGGCTGTCTGGGAAGATGTGATTACAGGACTACAAAGTCCCTGCAGCTGGCCGCAAAAGAAAACTGGCAAACTACTATGAGCTCCTAAGCCCTAGGTAAACAAGAACAGAAAAAATAGATTTCTTTTCCATTTAGATGCTTGTAGAAGCCAATAGGGCCATGCTGCAATGGCCAAAGCTGAGGGAAGGGCCTGCAGGATTCAGAAGAGTTCCCTGTGCCTGAAATTCAAATATATCTGGTGCAGAGAAGGGCATGAGGCCTCCGTAAAGTAGAAAGGGGTTGGGACCTCCTTGAAGTTCTGCATTTAAAAGCCCCATGTCTTGATGTACTTGATTCTTGTGTTGATCTTTACCAACTTCTGCTTGAGCTAGAATGGATCATTCTGGAACTTAATCCATGTGTTACTATGTGGCTGCCTTGTAAGAAGTCTCAAAACATTTGAACATGTAGACAAGAAGGCTAGTGGTGCATAATTCAATTGCAGCAGACTTATGGATTGTTTCTGAGATGTTTAGATCCACATTCTTATTCTAAGCTGAATTAAGAATATTCTCTGGTTATAGAACATGTGATTCTACGCTTCAATAAACACTCAAAGGGATGCTGAAACTCAGAAAGTCTCACAGGTCCATTTCGAAGTTTCCTTAACGTTCAATAAATGCAAGAGGAAAAAAAGGTCTGCATATTGTATAAAGATTTTGGACATTTTCATGTCCCTACAATATTTTTAGTCTACAGGTCAGTTCCCTTTGAAGAGTGTCAGTTTTAGATTACTATCTCCAAGCTTTCTCTACGGTTTTAAGAACCACAACTAATCTCCGACAAGTCAGCTCGAAAATTGTCATTAGGTACTAATGTCACAGGGGAAACTATTTTAGTCTTCCTAACTCTGCCTTCCTACAGTTGGCTACGTAGATAGCCAACAGGCAACTCATCCTGACAAGCATAGGCAATGTATAGGAAGCGTCACAGTCTTATCAGATGCATCTGGAATGTTTTAGAAATATGCTGGTCAGCTTTTATCAACTTGACATATCTTGGAAGAGGGACTCAAAATTGAGACAAAGTGTCCATATGAGTGCCCTAAAGGCCAGTCTGTAAGCATTTTTTTGGTTTTGATTAATGATTGACAAGAGATGTCAAGCTCACTAGTGATAGTACCACCCTCAGGCAGGTGGTCCTGGGTGTATAAGAAAGCAGACTGGTCAAGCCATGGGGTGCAAACTAGTAAGCAGCACTCTTCCATGGCCTCTGTTTCAGACTCAGACTCCAGGATCCTACCTTGAGTTCTTGTCCTGACTTTGTTTAATGATGGACTGTGATGTGCACATGTAACTTGCTTTTTTGGTTGTGGTGTTCTGGCACTGCACTAGAAGCCTAACAACAACTTCCACCAATACATGGTAATACTGGAAAGGATAGATGCTCCTTGATTGACAAGGAGTTACATTATGATGAACTTGTTAGAAAAGGAATTTTCCAATATAAGTCCACTTTGTGCAGCTAACCTATGAACATTATAATGGAGCAACATAGTACACTTCACAGTATCTGTTATCTGTCCTCACGATTAGAGACATGGTTTACTGCCATGCCCAGCATCACAAAAGACCATTCTATCACATATTGCTAGCCTTGAAAAAGATCAAAGTTAAAAATATGATTTTTATAGAATGTGTATAGCTTTCATATTTGACATTCTAGAAATCATAAGCCAATTCAAGCTGTAACCTACCTGTAGATTTGGAAAAATCAAAGCTATATTTTCTACCTCCATTTTTTTCTTTCATGT
Organism: Peromyscus eremicus; assembly: GCF_949786415.1. Lineage (NCBI taxonomy): Eukaryota > Metazoa > Chordata > Mammalia > Rodentia > Cricetidae > Peromyscus > Peromyscus eremicus. Next base: position 25,788,882 of record NC_081431.1, on the reverse strand, counting down.
ATGTGGGCTTCATTCAGATTCATTTTATACTAAAAAAAAAAAAAAAAGCAAAGAAGAGAATTTCACTTGTTTTTTCCATGAAAGTGGATCTGGGCTCCATGTTGCCACCTCTGGGAAGAACATAACGGCAGCCATTATCACATTCTTTCAATAATCCCAGACTGTGCAAGCATTCAGAAGAGCATCCCAGGAGCAGGGTATCAGCTCAAGCTGGTCAGCACTGAGTTGTCTGGAGGCTCTATCTTCTCAGTCCTATTTAGTTCAGTACTTGTGTTTCTCCCAATGTCACTGGATAATAGGAAACTTCTCTGAAGTTAGGAGCCCTCATGTCTTAGATATAGATTCTTTATTTGACTCATGACCCCTCTGTGATGATAGCCAAGCATCCTTGGCATCATAACCTCCAACATTCTGTTGTCACAGAACCTACAAGATGTGCAGGTGATCCCTGGTACTCTTTGGAGTACCTTGAGGAAAGTGTGCATAAAGGGACCCAAATGTTGACATACTGGCTACTACTGGTGCTGTGGTTAATCAGTCTTTTGTCTCTGACCCAAGTATCTCATATCTTATACTAGAATCCCTGAAATTCTAGTCCCAGCTTGCTAGCAAGTTGGATACAATCTCTGGTTCTGTACAGTTGTTAGTACTCCTGTACCCTGTCTTCTGAGTGGGACCTTGCTTCTCAACTCAATAGCAACATTTGCTCAAAACAAATCTGACTTAGCCTACTACTCCCCATTCTCTGTATGGGCCCTGCCCACAGTCTCCTCAGAAGCCAGAGCCAAGGACTCACATATCATGTCTCAATCCTTGATGTCATCTGGCCTTAGGTTTTGCTGTCCTTTCCACATCTTGACATTGAGGTTCTAGCAGACAAATATCTGAGCCAAAATAAACCTTGAAGAAAGTCCCAGTGAAGATGAAGTGTGTGAATAATTATTACTTAATTTTATAATTTTTAAAAATATTTCCTAAAATTCTGAAGTCTGTTTTTTCCATCATGAAGTAACTATTTTATCCATCTTGAGGTAGTGGGTGATTGGATATTATGATGGGGGTGGTGGGATAAAGGTATACTTATTTGGACAAATCTGAGCTCCCCTTTCTCATTTTCTATTTTTTCTGTTTATTTTCAGGTCCCTGTGTTCTTTCTCTCCATACTTTATGATCCAAAGGGCTCATTGCTCCCAACAGCTCTATTTCTGCTCACGCACAAAACTCTAACTGCTCTATGAAAGGGGTTGTAACTATATTCTATGGCTCAGGGAATTTCCCAGCCTTAAGCTCCTACCCTACTCCCAGTTGAAACACTTTAAGTGTGGTTCACAGGTTTTCATCACCCAGTTTCTTGGATACACATACCCACACAAGTATATAATCATGCATGTGTATGTATATGTGAACATACAAATGGATATATTGCATAAAAAAGAATATAGTAGTACATCCATACGAATTCAATAATATAAAGTACATCCATGTACCAAATCCCTGCTCATGAAAAAGAGTATTACATAAGTATTCAAGATTATCTGAATGATTTTCTACAGTTTCATACATAAGCTATAGTCAATTTGTTTTTCTTTTCTTTTCCTTTCTTTTTTTCATGTTTATATTTGGGGGTCTATGTTTGTATGCACCGAGCATCTACTTGTGTGCACGTGCATTAGGAAGCCTGAGACTTACATCAGGAGTCTTCCTCAGTTAGTCTCCTACTTATTCATTGAGGAAAGGTCTCTTAATTGAGCCCCCAATGCACATACAGAATTGGAATTGCAGGCAGTTTGCCATAGCCATCTAGCATTCAACTTGGGTGCTTGGGATCAGAACTCTGGTCCTCATGCTCATGTAGCGAGAGCTTTATCCACTGAGCCATCACAGCCCTTCCATCAGTCTTTGAACAATCACCTTCTTGTTTTCACTCACTTTATCTTTACTTTCACTTTATCTCTATGATCCATGATCCGAAACAATATATAATTTTGCTTTCATGGACTGGGACTTTACATGAAGTCATGCGTATACATTATTATCACTTTTCCTCAAAAGTCTTACGGTCATCTTTGTTTCCGTTGTTGTTACATGTGAAGGGATTTCATTCACCTTTGTTTGCAGAGTCTGCTCCCTCCTTAGTACTTTCATATCATCAGCATTACTGTCTTATGTCTGCTTTGGTCTCAGACTTGTTTTTCAAGTCATTCTTAGTGTTACGTTCTCTAGTCTTAGGACTAGTCCATCTGCCTCTTGCTCATGCTCTCTCTCTCGCTCTCTCTCTCTCTCTCTCTCTCTCTCTCTCTCTCTCTCTTTCTCTCTCTCCTCTCTCTCTCTCTCTCTCTCTCTCTCTCTCTCTCTCTCTCTCTCTCCTTCTCTCTCTCTCCCTCATTCTCTTTCTCTCTCCCAAAATGAGGTGGAGGTCCTCACATTTTTTCTGAAAACTGAAAAGACTCTCTAGTGTCTATGTGCTCTACTACCCAAGGAGATCATGACTGCAATTTGTGTGGTGTGTGTTTGTGTTTGTGTATATGTTAGCAAGTGTGCGTTGTGTCCATATATAGTGGTGGTCAGGAAAGGAATGAATGGCTAATGCTAGCAATGCAAGTCATTCTTCCACTTTCTCCACTTGCTCATAGCAGGATATATGAGCCACATAGTGCAGCTACATATAAGGTTTTGACTCAACCTGGTATACAAGCCCAAGTAAAACAAAACAAACAAACAAGTGAGCAAACAAAAAAAGAGGTTATGTAGTCAACATGTAAAATAGAAAAAGAAAAAACAAACACAATGAAAGTTGTGAAAAATTTAAGCACTAGTCTGTTTTGACTTGAATGAAAGATTTAAAATACATCTTATTACTGAAGATGTATTTGGGTTGGAGTAGTGTGGTGATATTGTGTTCCCCAAAATATTGTGCACCCTAATAAACTTATCTGGGGTCATAGAAGAGAACAGCCACTAGATATAGAGGCCAAAAAATGGTGGCACACATGCCTTTAATCCTAGCTTTCCAGAGTCAGAGATCTGTCTGGATCTCTGTGAGTTCAATGCCACACTGGAAACAACCAGGCGTGGTAACAAGAGCCTTTAATCCCAGGAAGTGATGGCAGGAAGCAGAAAGGTATTTAAGGCATGAAAACCAGGAACCAGAGCTGGTTAGGCTTTTAGCAGCAGTTCAGCTGAGATCCATTTGGATGAGGACTCAAAGGCTTCCAGTTCGAGGAAACAGGATCAGCTGAGGAATTGGCAAGGTGATGTGGCTGTGGCTTGTTCTGCTTCTCTGATCTTCCAGCATTCACCCCAATACCTGGCTCTGGGTTTGCTTTTATTAATTAGACCTTTTAAGATTCCTGCTACATTGTAGGGATACTGAACTGGATAGGAAGAATCATTTCCCACTCTTTTACAGAAGTCTTACTGTTTTTCAATCCCTCTGTGATATTCCTTTCACTTTCTTTGCCTGCTTTATTTTACACAATGATGGAGTGTGTGTGTGTGTGTGTGTGTGTGTGTGTGTGTGTGTGTGTGTATACATATGTGCTCCTGTATACAACAAGTGTATGTGTGGGGTAAGACACATGTCATGTGTGTATGGACACCAGAGGTTGACATCATGTGTCTTCTATTGCTCTCCACATTATTTTTTTTTTGAGACAGCATCTCATTGAATCTGGAACTTGGTGATTGGCTAGACTGGATGACCAACAGACCTTCAGGATCCTCCAATGTCCACCTCCCATTAGTGGGATTACAGGTAGACACATCCCACTCCACTTTTTACAGGTAATAGGAATCTGAACTAAGGTCCTTGTGAAAGCACTTTGCCCTCTGAGGCATCACTCCAGCCCTCCTGTTCCTCTTCTCTACATTTTTACATACCCTGTGTCTAGAGTTGCAGGTTATTTATAATAAGCTGGGTGGACTTGTAGATGTAAGTTGAACTGATCTAATTGGTGTTTGTGCTACACGATTTGGACTTATAGGATTTGTTCTACCGCAAATCCTGAAACAGGTGAGGTGATTTGGGTTTGGGCAATGTTAATAGAATTTAGTTATTCTGTAGATTTTTGAAAATATATAAATGATTACATTAAAATATTCTTCAAGCTAGAAAACATGAGGCTGCCTTGTCTCTACTACAATGTTCAGGATGGCTGGCACTTCTGAGTCTGGATTCCTTTAAAAGTGTCAAGTGTGACCTTTCCTAGGTTTAATTCAATTCAATTTAATTCTGCAAAATTCATTGAAGCCAACTTTTGCCAGGCTAGTGCACTAAAAGACCTAAAAGAACATATCTTTTAGCATTAAGAGCAGTTTTGAACATTAAGAAAAAAAATTCCAAACTCAGAAAGCATTATTCTCAGGACTGCCTTCTCACACATAGTTTCTACATCTGACCTTTGTAAGCATCAAAAATGACAGTAAGCTAGAGCCAGAGAGAGGGATAAAAGGAGACAGGCAGAATCAGAAGCATTGGGAAAAGAGGATCCACTGTTCTAGTTCCATTGCTGTGGCTATGAGAAAAAAAATGAGTTTATTTGGCTTACAATTCCAAGTTGCAGTCTATCATTTCAAGGAAGTTAAGGCAGCTGATCGCATCATTTACATAGTCAACAGGAAAAAGATAAGAAATTCATTGTTGTTTGTTTGCTACCTCTGAGCTAGCTTTCTCCTCTCTTAGATACTTTAGGACGATGTGCCTAAGGAATGGTGCTACCCACAATGGACTGTGTCTTTCCACTTCAATTAACAATCAAGATAATTCCCCACAGACATGCCCAAGGTGAAACTGACCCAGATAATTTCCCATTAGCGTTGTTCCCAAATGATTATAAGCTGTGTCAAGTTCACAATTAAAACTAAAAAGCACAACAATCAATCTAAATAAGAGAGCAAAACACATGGTAATCACAAGGTGGTTCAGAAACCACACTGGTGAGCAGAATAAGTGGCATCTTTCACCTTCAAAACATGTATCAGGATGCCAGGTACTCCATGTCTCTGAACTTTATTATTCTAAGAGTTGAGTTAAGGAGGACTTTGTTGAAAGGCCTTTCATGTCTCCAAACATATGTATGAAACTGTTGTAGAATAATGTCAAGTGCTCTTTAATTTTCATAAGATCCTCATCCTCATTGCTTAAATCTTTCCTCAGGGAACATTGAGAGACCTTGAGAGATATGGCAGCATCTTATAATGGACCAAGGGAAGAGTCCACTTGCTATGAGCTTGTGCTTGTTTTGGTTTGGTGAACTGTGGCAAAGTGAAAAGGGCACAATAAAGAGAAATGCAAAGTGAGGACCAAACCAAGCACACCTTTGCAGTGCTACTTTCCTCTGAACTTGATGCACCTTCACACTTATTGACATGATTGCTCCATGATCAGTTTAGTATCTACAGGTAGGGTAGTCGTCACCATTTTAACCAAATTGTTTACATACCCTCTGCCAATTGTGCTGCCATGTTGTGTCTTCCTTTTATGGACTACACAAAATGTCAGACAGGACTACACAAAACCTCAGCCCTGCCTGAAGACATGGTTTGTCCCTAGCCAGTAAGAAATATTGGTTCCTAAAGCTCACTGAGAGACTGAATACTGCACAGCACTGCGTTACTAAGCACTGTGTTACAGATAGAAGAGATCCTTGGGAAAATTTGTCTGGTCTCTCACATTGCAGAGGGTTCTGATAGGCTACGTGTTGTACATCTTCCCATCATTAACAGGGTTCCTCTCCGCCAGTTGCTATGGTCTGCCTAAGTGGTAAATGATAAAAGATGAAGTCATTAGACCCCAATGAAAGTCACCTTCTAGCAGCTCATCCCCCCAAATGACAAGTTTTCGAAGAGGACAAGCTCTCTTGCATACAAGCCTCACCTTTGGTTATGTGTAACCTTAGATGAGACCCTCATCCCCACACACACTCAGTTTATTCACACACATGAATAAATAATGACATCTATATCTAAATCTTATGTAGATTCCATGAAAGTGGAGTGTTCATGCAATATTCCCTCAATAAACATCAGTGATTATTATGTTCTTCATCTCAAAAAACAAAAAACAGGACACAAAAAAATCTCTCTTAGGACATCATGAGAGCATTTAAATAACTATTTAAACATTCTAGACTTTTGTTTTAGTTTGTTTTTCCTACATCTGACATGTCATAATTTTTCAGTGCATGATTACCGAATGAATACCTTCTTGTGAAGGGAGTGTTTGAACTTTACTAAATTCTGATTTTCCCTATGTCTTTTTTTCTCCTTCAGGGTCTTTTCAATGTTTTAAAAATTCCTCTTCTATGCTTATCAGAAAGAATCTTATTTTCTGGTGTGACTACCTTCCTAATTCTTCCTGTGTCTTAACTTCCCCAAAACATCTTTAGCTATTTTTGTCAGTACAGTTGCTTTTCTGAGCTCAGGTCCACCCTTTCCTTTCTCTGTTCATTCTCCTCAGGCATGGTTTCTCTGTAGGGCTATGACATGGCATTTCCTGGTAAGATTTGCTTAGATGGCCTTCTTTACTGAAGTGAGTTGGGGCTAAGACAAATTTGGAAGCTGCAATAGAAATCAAGTTGCTCCAAGATAAGTACCAGCTAACCATTGAAAGTAATATACTGCCTACAGACATTTAGGGCATCTGAATATTCTCACTATCATTTTGTGATGAAACCTTTACCCACTGGTCTGCAGACCTCTAAAGGGGATATCTGAAGTTGAAATAATTTTTGTTTTAAACATATATAAAGAGAGACGTGACAGCTACCACAAACACCTATGTTCACATATTCACTAAGGTCTAGCCTCCTTACCTTTTTAGGCCATATCTCAAGTTGCTAGCTAAACACTTCATGGATTTCCTAGATACCTCTGCATTCTATTTTCGGTTAAGAGATATGGTTGAGATTTGACTTAATCAATTGCTCCACTAATCTGATTCCTTCTTTCATACATACAGGTTGCTGTAGAAAAATGTCACTGTTACATTCAAATACATAAAAATGGAATTTAGGGCCAATTGTTCAATAACTAAAACTGCCAACATCACAATGAGATAGAAACATAGGTGAGATACAGAACCCTACTGAAAATCTACAGGGAGTGAAAAAGCATGCTTTGATCATTAAAGTTGAAAAGGTGAAACTCTACTGTAAGATATTGGACATCGGGTGAAAATTTTTAGATGCAAAGTACTCAACCTAGTTCTCATCTAATGTCATGTACAAAACACAAAAGAATAAGGAAAGGGGCATAATATTACTCCCTATTTCCCTTAGTAACCAACTAAGATTTCACTATAGGAACTTATTAGCTGGCCCAGGAAGTACTGGCTTTAAGATTTGACTGTCTAGAAGTACTAAGAGCATTTTTATATTGTTCTATGTAAGACTGAGGACACATCATTATATAACACCCAAAACATAAAACAATAAAAAGGAGGGGTAGAGTTGAGGAAGATTATAGGGTTTCAGCAACTCTTCTATGAGAGTTTGCTCCAAATGACTCCTCTGACCAATTGATCTCTATGCCATCCTCTACAGTGAAGACAGGTAAAGAACATTCTACTGGTCAGGACTTTAGATCTCACATTATATAGGAAATACCTTTATTATCCTTGCAATGCACTTAGTACATGTGAATTGCATTTTTTTAATGTCGTGTATCATCTATCAAAAAAAATGTGGTGAATTAGGTGTCAGTCAAAATCAAAAGTAAAAGACAATATAATTGGAAAAATGAAAAGATGATATAATACTCTTTGGTGTAAATTACACCAATCTTTTTCCAGTATATAAACATACTCCATAGCACCTTGTAATCACTCATTTCCTGTTACAAACATTTCAATTATGTTAAACTTATTTTTTAAATTTTTCTTTCATATTGATGAAACAAAAAAAGGTTACTTCTCATTTAATCTCTGACATATTTTTCTAATTTGATGTTTAGTAACTACTAGTAGTCAGGTCTCTTACTTGCAATATAAACAGAGGATTATAAATAGTCATCATGAATATCAAGGGTTATATAGCATTATACGTGTCTATGTGTTTTGTTGCTGGAACTAGTAAAACATGAGAAGAAAATTAAGATCTCCGGTGACTACTGATACATAACTATTTATTACAGATATAAAATAAAGTCATATGAGGAACTTCTAGATTTTACTGATAGTATGTAAAAGTGTAATGAATGTTATTTTTATCTTAATAACAGGAAAAGCCAAGAGTCTACAGAAATCATAATTTTCCCTGATAGCACAAGATAAGCTAATCAGAAGTTGGTGGAGAGTGAAAGTAACCACCCCAACAACCAAACCCCACTGGGCTAATACTTGGTCACAACTCAAAATCTACCCACTAAACATCTACCTGAAGATTTCTTTCCAGAAATAAATGTAGTTTATCTCAGTCTCTAGTCACACTAGAAGTTTGGCACAATACCAGCAAATCATGAGCAAGAAAGATAAACAGGAGAGAAAAAATTACATTATTAAAACAATAGCAATCAGCATAACAATAGTTATGAACAAGATAGTCATGTCTCAAATGGGTTATTTAGAGTAACTAAAAAGAGTGTATCAAAGACTTTAGCAGAAAGGTTGACAGCATATATAGGCAGATGAGGAGTTTCTATATAAATGAGGTACTTCAAGAAAAATTAAAATGTCATCACAACACATTTAAAAAGATAACCTATTCAAATAATGACTTTAACTGGATAATTGACTCTTTCAATATGAATAGTTTCAATAAATGAAATAAAAACCTGAAATCATACAAACATGATTACAAAAGATGAAATACTAAAATAAAATGTTGGAAAAGGCAGTTAAAAAAATCTAGGGCCTGTGGAATAGCATTACCCTGATATGTGCATGAAATAAGTCCTGGAAGAACAAAAAGAATGAGACAAAGGAAATTTTTAAATATTAAAGTTCAAGTACTTTCCAAAATTAGTGAAAGATATTCAAAGGAAGACCCAAAAGTCTCAGAGGCTATTAAGCAAAATAAACAGGGCAGTGGAGGGGTGGGGGCTATAGATGCCCTCTGTTCAAAACATTAAAATGTAAACGTTAGGAAATACCTTAAAGAGAAGCAGATATTTTCCACACCAAAATAAAACACACTATATACAGAGGAACATAGAAAAGAGTTACATCTCAGAGAATATGCCACCTAGACAGCAACGTAATGAAATCTTTTAAAGGCTGAAGAGAAAAGCATGTCTAAAAGGAGCATTATACTCAATGAAAGCGTTATCCCAACATATAGATGCTTTCATGAGACAAAGATGATTCCACGAGGTAAACTAGAGATTATCTTGAGCTGAATGAACAAGGAAACTACAAACCAAACTATGTAAGATACAACTAAAGCAGGATTTTAGCAAGTACCTGTGGGGACATGAAGTGATTAGAACACCTACATATTGTTAAAGGGAATCCACTAGAGCAGGCTCTTACAAAAAATACATTATTTATCATGGAATTCAACATTTCTATCCCAAAATATTTGTCAAAGTAAAATAAAACATGTATAAATAGAGACACAGTAATATTGCTTAAAGATCACTGAAGTTAGAATTAAACCAAATTTTCAACTGGAGATGACAGCTTTAGATATAAAATACATTCTATATTTATATATTTTATATGTTTAGAATTATATAACAGTTATATACTATAAACCAAAGTTTCTGTCCCACCAGCAACTCCTAAATAACCTGGCAGCCACTTCCCAAATAATTGACTCAGAGGTTTAATATTACTTATAAATGTTTGGCAATGGCTTAGGGTTATTACTAGCTAGCTCTCACATCTTAAATTAATCTATTTCTATTAATCTATGTATTGCCATGTGGCAAATACAAAAGTAAAACTGCTTCTTCAAGACAGGGTTTCTCTGTGTAGCTTTGCGCCTTTCCTGGAACTCACTTGGTAGCCCAGGCTGGCCTCGAACTCACAGAGATCTGCCTGCCTCTGCCTCCCGAGTGCTGGGATTAAAGGCGTGCACCACCACCGCCCAGCCACACAAGTACATTTTTTTTTAACTTTTGTTTTAATGTTAAGGCATTCTTAAAATATCTAGGCTGGTGTAGTTCCTCAGTCCCTCTTTCAGTCTCATGTTTCTCAACAGCTGTTGTTTCTTTGTCGGTATTTAAAAAAAAATTCAAAATCAACACAATAACATACAGGATCCAGATTCCTTATATGGCTTTTTAAAATATGTATTTATTTATAAGGAGTTTTTTAAAATTCTTTTTCTTTTTTCTCTAAGCCTATGTATATTTTTATACATATTGTAATCCATTTAGATGCTGTGAATGTGTTGCTCTGATTTAGTTGATAAATAAAACACTGATTGGCTAGTAGCCAGGCAGAAAGTATAGTATAGGCAGGATAAGCAGAGAGGAGAATTCTGGGAACAGGAAGGCTAAGTCAATAGTCACCAGCCAGACACAGAGGAAGCAAGATGTGAAGGCAGAACTGAGAAAAGGTACCAAGCCACATGGCTAAACATAAATAAGAATTATGGGTTAGTTTAAACCTAAGAGCTAGTCAGTGGTAGGCCTGAGCTAATGGCCAGACAGTTTTAATTAATATGAGCCTCTGTGTGTTTACTTGGGTCCAAGCAGCTACAGGACTGGTGGGTGAGAGAGATTTGTCCTGACCATGGGCTAGGTAAGACACAGGAAAATTTCAGCTACATTTAGAGGGTTATTTTTTGGCTGAATCTGTCTTTATTGCCTATTTATAATCCTTTTCTGACCAGGAGAGTTTTTAAACTGCTAAGTGGGTGTGGCTCGGACCAAAGCAGTAGCTTTGGTGGCTGGCTCCACTTTGTTCAGTTTTCCAACATGGTAGAGACACCAACAAGTCATTCTTACCTCCCCAACTCTGGGAAGCAATATTAAGTAGCATACAGCTGTGTTATCAAACTCACAGTTGTGCTCTTAAGCCTGTGCTCCTTATCCTGCAGTGGCTGGGATAAGGCTCTTTGTACTAAGACCTGTGAGGAACCACAGGAGTCCATCGTGTTGCAGCTGAAGCCTGCCACATCCAGGGAATGTGGATCTGTACCATGGCCCATAATGACAGACATGAATATGAAGCTGCTCTTGGCTCCATTTTAAAACCTTTTTTTTAGCTCTCTCAGATTTTATGTGGATAGAGTTGCCAAACAATGGACACCATTTGTAAATGGAAGTTTCTGTCCCACCAGCAATTCCCAAATACCTGGCAGCCACTTCCCAAATAATTGACTCAGAGGTTTAATAATACTTACAACTGTTTGGCCAGTGGCTCAGGCTTATTACTAGCTAGCTCTTACATCTTCATTTAACCCATTTCTATTAATCTGTGTATTGCCCGTGGCTGTGGCATTACCAGTCTTCTGGCTTGTTGCTCCTTGGGCATATGGCTGGTGTCTGCCTCAACTCTGCCTTTCTTTCCCCCATATTTCATTTGGCTTTCTCACCTAACTATATTGCCTGGCTATAGGCCAAATCAGCTTTATTTATAATCCATTGAGGGCAACACATACAGCATACAGAAAGACTATCCCACAGCAATATACGATATATATATATATATATATATATATATATATATATATATATATACAGTATTCATCACTACACATACATGTATATTCATATATACCTCTACATATATAATGAATAGTGTATGTCCATTTAATTTACATGTGTACACATAAAGCAGAATACTCAACAATAAAATGGAATAAGATTTTTTTTAATACAAGAATATGGATGACTAATAAATACTCCATGAAAAAAGCTAGGTTTAAAGGTGGCATACTATGTTCTTTTGTTTATATAATACTTTTGAAAAGGTAGGGCAAAAATATGAGGAATAAAAAAATAAAAAATTTACCAGTGATTCCTTGGACTTAGAAGAGGGGGAAGTGGATGACTCAAAGAGGCACAAAAAACTGGGGAGTCCATAAAACTATTGTTTTATGTATTGAGGACTTCTACATGGAAAATTCAATGTGATTTTATATGTACTATATGCAATCATATACATATAGCACTTTAACAATCGATGAATCTGGTCATATACATGTTTCTTATCTCTGTTCTGATAGATGAACATTGTTCTCTGGTTCAAGTCTCCTTAAATAGATTTCCAGGAGAGTAGTAGGTTCAGGCTTCTTCCCAGTTCTGTTCTAACTCTTCCCAATTGGCAAAGAATCTCTTTTCAGATGGGGGTGAATGGGCCCCTTTTCTCCCTCCTTGACTATTGTGACCTCTTTCTTTCCCTGGGCTCTGATGTCTTTCCTGAAGGTTCTGTCACACTAAGTTTAGTCCCGAATACTGGGAAGGGGATAGTCAATAAAAAAGTGGACACCGAGCCCTGCTTTCCCACAATAATGATGCTTGACTCCTTGTTCTGTTGTTTGAAGAATACAGAAAGAAATGCCATTTTAGAAAAAAAAAAACTTGACACAAATAAGACAGAAATATGATCCTGTCAATAAGATGGAGGGTTGGAGATTTAGCTCAGTGGCAGAGCGCTTGCCTAGCAAGCGCAAGGCCCTGGGTTCTGTCCTCAGCTCTGAAAAAAAAAAGAAAAGAAAAGAAAAGAAAGAAAGAAAGAAAGAAAGAAAGAAAGAAAGAAAGAAAGAGAGAGAGTAAGAAAGAAAGAGAGAAAGAAAAAAGGAAGATGAAAATTAGACAAAAATTTAGTCAGTACACATTTCTTTCATTAGCATCATTAGCACAGAATCAAACTTTTCAAAGTATCTCCACTTCCTATTTATGTGAACATGTAAATCCAACTATCTTCTACTCTCCAAAGTAGGGCATCTGGAGAGATAGTCCAAGTTCATATTATTTTAACAAATTCTACCACTGGGTCTGATGCACACCAAAGTTAACTGCTTTCATCATACAAATGAGAAAGTCGAAAAAGACAAAGATGAAGAAATGGTTTTCAAGGGCCATACAGGTAGTTAATAACACCCCAGGAGCATGACTGTGGAATCTTGTTTTGATGTGTTTGGCAACTAATTTTCTCTTTAAAAACAAACCAGGTTAGTTAACCTCCTAGGTGGTATATCTGAACATTCCCCCTTTGATTAAAAAAAAAAAACTGAATGGTGAAATATAGGGTCCATATAATGCCAACTGATTTAAATTAAGTTTAATGAAGATTTATTGAGTATCTGCTAGTCATACATTTCAACATGGGCTTCACTGATGAAGAATAAAGACATGCAATGTAACAACTTCTCAGCTAAGGGGATCTTTTGACTTGTGAATACACGTAAAGTTTAATTTCTTTCTTATTATTTATTCTTTTATTATTAATAATAGCTAAGAATTATGAAGTCTTATTACATGTAAATCTCTACTATGTAATTAGGGTATGCAAGCTATTACCTAAGAATTACTTTGCCTAATCCCCACAACAACCCTAGGAGGCACTATTATCATTGTTCTCATTTTGTAAATGAGAAAAGAGATTTCAAAAGATTAAGAAAATTGCTTAAGATCAGAGAGCTATTAAGTACTAAACTAGAACAAAGGTATAAACCCCAATCAATCTGATTCCAGAGACTCTCAATCCTAATAACTATACTATATATTTGAAACTGATATCTAATTATCTAATGTTGTCTACAGCATATAAGGCTCTATTATCAATGGTTAAACATTCAACACATACTAAATAGATTAAACACATATGTAGATAGATAGACAGATAGAAAGATAGATAGATAGATGATTAGATAGATAAATGATAGATTAGATAGATAAATAATAGATGGATGATAGATTGATAGATAGATGATAGGATGATAAGTTAGTGAGTAACAAGTGATAGAATTGAGTAGTTTGTTGGAAGGGATAATAACTTATTAGGATATTTGTCTTCAACAATCTGAGGACTCAGGGAAACAAATAAAACTTATATAAGGGTGAGTGACAAGAAAATCTCTCTAGAAGGAGCTGTGAAAATTGTCAGAATTAGTGAACTGGCAGCATTTATGCAGCATAACCACAACATAGAAATGTGGCTAAGAACAGCGGCAGGCTGTAGCATTCCAGTCTCATCCTCTGTCCTGTGGTCTGCATTGGAACTGTCAACTGAGGGGCTGTTCCCAACTTTCCCAGTTTCCTGGGCTACAAAGTTATTCAAGTCAGTTTGCCATATATTTGTTATCAAGTGACACAGACAGTCCCCCTTTATCCTCTTTCTATACACCCACCAAGGATAAGAATTGACAAGCCATTGTCTTCATTCTCTCCTCCATCCTATTCACTTTTCTGACCAAATCAGAGGCAAACATGGAAGATCCCTAGTGAAACACCTTCTCACAGTGGCAGGTTGTCTCTGGGCAGGTAGCTCAGCTTCAAACACATGTCTTATCCTCTATTTCAGGGATCAATTTCCACATAACAAGATGGCATATGTCATTCAGTGCCAGATGGGCAAGAATGGCCATACTAGGATTGCCCTTGTTGAAAATCCACCTACAGATGGATCAGGCTCAGTTGCATATCATATCACCATGAGGTTGCTCCACCCAAATTCATCATTGTCTCCATTGTGCCCCCACCCAGGTTCAAGGTTGTTGCATGACTTTTTTTCAGGATATGCACATGAAATCCTATTCATTATACAAAGAATGAGACAGAACAAAGGAACCATGCCATGCAAGTCAACTTGGTGAAGTAACAAGTGCATGGGAGTCAGTTAATGAGAACATAAATAAAGAATCACCAAGTGGGTAACTTTTAGGCATCTACATTAGCTGAAGGGCCCTACCCCCCACATGGAGTCCCACCTCAAGTCAACCACCCCAAGCCTAATGCCCTGGCACCCCCATCAAGATCACATGCAGCAGAGAATATCATGTGCAGATGGGGCAGTTGGGCAGGCAAGAGAGTGAGTGACTAATCACCAGGTGAGGATCGGATGCCACTCCTTCCTTCTGTGAGGGGATATTAACAGGTGTGATACTGTGAGGTTCTTATATAAATAATCACAGTTGTTCTGATTTCATAATGAAAATAGATTTGTCATCCTTGGAGGACAAAGGTCCATTATCTGTAGAGAATCCTAACCACTGATAGTAGAGTGTAGATACTTCTGATGTACAAAATGAAACTCCCTCAGACTCTGTATTGGTACAAGAGACAAATCTTGGGGAATTTTAAAGTATTAAATTATATAAAGTATATTAAAATCATATAATATTGAGTCTCTAACTGGAGAAGAAAATTATTAGGAAAATGATGATAAACAGGCATTCAGAAAATTCATGAATATGAAGAATTAAACAGCATAATCCTGTTACCAAGGTGAGGGTATCTCTTGGCTTCTGATCTTCCCAGAGGAAGGAATTCAACAAGACACAAAGAGTTTGTGCAGAATTTTATTTTACAAAGTGAAGTCTATATTCTAAACTGAAACTAGCAGGCTGTCCAGGAGGGGTGGTGTATAGTCCACTTGGTTCTGCACTGTGGATTTTTTAAGATGATTTGAGGTGGATGGCATATTCATGGCATGAGTTGATCCTCTTTCTCTCTGAAACCATTACGGAACAGATCTTCATTTTATGATGTAGTATTCAAAATAAAGGCAATAAAATATTCCGAGAATATTTCTAAAATTTTCTTCTTTCTGACATAAAGTGGAGATATACAAGAGTATTTCATCATTGCTCCATGTGTCCATGCTGTCTTACCAAATCTGTGCAATGAGCAGCACCATGCTTAGTTGACTACCATTGACTTTGTTGGGATGAGAATGTTCAGCTGTCGCTTTGCCTATGGCTCTCTTCCTATCAGAAAATAAAAGACATGTGGCAGAGTAGTAAGTATAGAGAAGTTATTCACTTAGCTTTAAATACTGCGTGTAAGCTAGGCCACATGCCTCATTTCTGATCTTGGTTCAGACTCCAGGATCATTGTCAGGTCTTCTGAGAATGTAGGTGTGAGTTAACCACTTTGTTATTCTGATTGAGCTGTGCTGCCTAGATCTGACTCAACTCACTGTGGCTCATTCCTGAACCAAGTGTGGAGGGCTGAGTGAGACATCCTTGAGTAAAAAGTGCATGTTTTCCTTTAAACTTGGGCTGCACAGCACCAGTCAATGTCTTCACGATTTTCCTTATTACTGGTGGAAGGAAAATTTTAATTGCCTTTCAGATTCATTCTTCTAATATAAAAATTCTCATCTTTTATTACCCATATTTCAGAAAATGAGAAACCTCATAACACTTATTTCTTCCTTTTTAGACTATGTCATTTAGCACCTAAATTTGGTGATCCACAGAAGATGCAGATGATGGATTAAAAGTCGAAGGAAAAGAAGGAGCTGGATGCTTACCAGTAGCACTTCTCAGATGTTTGGTGGAACTAAACAAATGTAGAAACTGACATGCACTCCAGGGCATGTCACGATCTTCAAACAGGAACCAAATATGAATAGAATCTCTTCATCTGCAAAATGGGATTAATAGTGTTTCCTCCTGTCATCTCCCAGAGTGTTGAGAGGGAAGAGACACTCACTCAAGGAAATTTCTCAATGCTGTTTAGAAGACAGACAGCTCATTAATGCCGACAGTACTTTGTTTTGTGGCAAAATACTGAGATCCCAACTTCCCTAAAGGAGTGAGATCTTACTTCCAAAATGCATGCCTTTGAGAGATAAAGAATCAGAAAATAACATTCTCTGAGTAATAATGCTGTGTTTGCTTGAATCAATGAAGGGCAGAGAATGAAAATGCAACTGGTAGGAAATGTGCAACTGGAGAAGTACTGGCAGATAGCTGGGTACCCACATTCTGGAACCTTCCATCCATTTCTAATCTCATTATAAGGAGATAAGACGGAGTGTTTCCTATCATGTCTTTCATCATCAGAGAGTTAAATGCACCAGTTATCCTTGGGTTTAGGGAAAAAAGTAATGCCATCCAGACATCAGTGAATATAAAGCCTGCTCTGCATTAGGAAGCAGTTCCATGTTATGATGGTATAAGCATGCTCAAAATTCAAGTTTTCTGAGCTCAAGTGCTGAAGTCCAGTCACCATTACCTCATGTCACCATTTTGTTAATATCTTGCCTGTAAATTCTTATGGTGTCTATCTATCCACATAACAAGCACTTGATAGGTGTCTGGCGTTACCTCAGTGGTCTTCCACAAAGGGTCCAGAATGAGGGCTGCCCCAAGGGAGCATCTACTTTCTTTCTATGGACTTAGAAAATTCTAGATCAAGAGAAGAGGAAGGCTTACAATCTATTCCAATGATTAATAATTATAAATGAATAGATGAAGAGATTGGAAACGAGTTTCTAGGCTCTTTTTCATTAACTAAAGAACAGAGATCAAATCAGTTGTAGACCCATGTCTCCTTTTAACAAAAAAAAAAACCAAGGCTGAACTCTACATTTCTCCATCAGCTATGTGGCATACATAAAGGAGGTCAAAGAAGACATGGGGGCAGACATGTGACCCCTCACATAGACATGGAGCAGTTACCTTTGCCAACTCCACTCTTATTCCCAAAGATAATTAGTTACTTTCAAACATGGCCATTTTTAATCTAAGTAATAAAGGTAAGAGGGAAAAAGTCCTTTGATTAATGTGTGAGCTTTCTAGGCAGTTTTTTAGCATGAAATGATTTCTTTTCTCCCCAGAATCAGAGGGGTTCTATGTAATTCCCCTCATAAAATGCTCATCACAGTAGCATTTTATAGAGCTATACCACATCAAAGCCAAACAGAAATGGAGACCACTTTATCCAAAGAGAGCTGCTACTGTGTTCCACAAAGTTGGGGTTAATCCTGAAAAAACACAGGGTGATTGCACAGAAACTACTCATCATTCTTAACATCTCTCCAATAGGAAGCAGGTGAAAGTAGCAAACCAAGAAAAAAGGAGATGTAACACCAAACACCCTTGGCTGAGAACTCAAGCCAAACCTGTAGAGATTTGGGATGTCTAATCCTAGAATATCACAATTCTATCTGTATGCTGTTTTGGATATGTGGTGTATTTAATTCCATAAGAATGTTTCCATCTTGTACAGGACATACACATGTGTGTGCTGATTGTTGTCACTCAAAAGTTGTCATTTGGACATCTTTAAAGAGAGACAATAAATGTGATTGGAGCTATCATCATCAACTTCTCCGGGAGAATCAGGAAGATCAGATATGACTGATTCTTAAGACATCAGAAGCATTAGTCCATTGTGTTTAAGTGTAATATTGGGAAAGCTGGATACATCAATTAACAAAGGCAAGATTTGCTAAATGTAAAGAACTTTCCAGTTAATTTATAACACAGTGGGAGAGCTTGTCTTATGAAATAATATATTCTTCAGGATATGGAAGTGCTTAAACAGCCTCAGAGTAGCTATTTGTCAGAGTTGGTGCTAAGGGGGGCATGCACAGGGGAGAATATTCTAATAATTAAGAAATATTTATTGAGTTCTAACTAAGAGAATAATAAATATGCTTCATGTTTCCAGCTCCAATCAATGTGCAGAAGTTTCCTAGGGCACTGTGGAAAGGGCAAGTACTATATAAAGACAAAGTGGATTGGGTATGTCCGTCACACAAGCAGAAACAAAAGGACCAAATGTACTGGTTTCCAGGCAGTCGGACACTGAGGATGTAAAAACAAACAAAAAAAGGGATGGCCCCTGCTTTTATTAAACACAGGAAAAGCAGTGTCCTTTTGTGAATTTCTACTAATCTGATATCTCTAGACTTAATGTGAATATTTTTCTCTTAATATCTCCAACTAAGTCTGGAGTATGAGAAATTTTGAAATACCCAGTGTGAAATAAGTGAATAAGAACATTTGCTATTATCATATAAAAATTAAGTGGAATGATCAGAAGCTTTATGATACCACTTATTTCCTAAATATCAATAAAGACCCTGTTGTATAAGGCCTAACAGAAAGGAATGATTCTAGAAAGAAGCCCCCAGGTCCTGGAATCTTCTTCATTATCAGCAAGTTAGCAACAGGCATCTCAGAGTACTTTGTTTAAAAAAAATAATGGGATGAGTAACAATGATATACTGCATTAGAGAGCAATGATATCACATTAAATGCAGGCTTTATGAGAGAACCCTAGCTGAATACAGAAGTCTTGATTAGGAAGCTGGAGCTGCCCAGCATGAAAACAAATAGGAGCCTGCAAAGAATCCATGAAACCCCAGAAAGAGATGCACAGCCAGGTCTGTTGATGGAGCAGAGCAAAATCGTGAAGGCAACATATATCAAAACAATAGCAATTCAAGGAAGCCCCTGAACAAGTAAGGGAAGATGTTTGAAGTATTGACAGTTGTCCAAGATTCTCAAGAAGTCTTTCTACCTTTTTACCTGGCTTCTGAAGGAAAATGTTGCAGATAAGTCATTGTGTGTGTGTGTGTGTGTGTGTGTGTGTGTGTGTGTGTGTGTGTTCAACTGTATGTGCATATGTATATGAATTCAGGTGTCAGCAGAGGGACAGAAGAGGACATAAGAGACCATAGACCTACAGCTACAGGCTATTGTGAGCCTCCTGATATGGTACTGTGAACTGAGCTCGGGTCCTTTGCAAGAGTAGTACATTCATTTAATCATTGAGCCATTGAGCCATCTCTCCAGCATCACATCCAAGGACATCAACTGGATAAAATGGAAGCAAAATCACATACTTTATTGCAGGTGATTGCAAAACATTTATATTGTAATTTTTGGTTTCTGTGAACGCTTAATCTAGTTGAAAAGTTGAGGCAGTCTTTCACTAATTATCATAGTACAAATACATAGTATGTGGACCAAGGGGCAGAGAGAAAGATGAAAATGGGCCCTAGATTTTGGGCATGAATTATTTTAGCAGAGATAGGAAAATAGCATCTTTCCTTGAATTATCAGACCACAGGAAACAAAAGTCAAAATAAATCACCCATTATCTTAACAACCTGTGTTGGTTACTCTTTCACTGACCAAAATAACCAACAGGAGCAGCATGAAGGAGGAATGTTGAGTTTGGCTCTTGGTTTCAGGGAGTTGATGGCCGTCATAGTGGAGATATCATGGCAGAATGGCTCAGTATGTGGCGGTGGGCAAGTGAGAGAGCCTGTTCACATTCTGGTGGACGAGCAAGCAGAAAATAGGTTTGCAACCAAGGTGAGCTTATACCTTTCAAGGGCCTTTCCTTGGTGGCCTACCTTTGCCAGCCAGACCCTGGCTCCTGAAGGCTTCACAACCTTCCCAAGTAGTTCACTGCTGAGAAACAAGCACTCAAAAGACTGAGCCTGTGGGGGCATTTCAGATTCAAAACATAACATAACTGTATCTAGTAATCACAATTTTCTACATGTTAAACAAATTTCAGTTATTCCATGGCATGTTCTTAGTTCTTATTATGTCCAGCCTTGCTTTCCAGTGTCTTTCTTTCTAGGTCCCCAAAATTCTATCCTTACCAGTTCACTGACACAACACAGGAGAACACACACTTGATTCTTTGATTCCTTACCTTATCTCAATCTAGAATGTCCTCCTCTCCCTCACCCCCATACCTGATAAAATCTTCATTCATGATCACTCACTGATCATTTCAGTTGGCATTAAGTTCCCTCCATCTTCAATTGAACACATTCCTTGCATTTTCCCCAGAACTTTCTATAGTTCACCTTACTTTTTATTGGGTCACTATTAATGACATCTTATTTCCTCTGGAGCTTCAGTGCCTTCAACAGAGCTATAGCACCCTTTGCTTTCTTGGGATTTCCTAGCTGCTGGTGGAGTCCTCTGTTAATCAAAGGTGCTTAGCACATGCTTATTGTAGAAGAGGTAGAATTAGCAACAAAGCCAGGTATCAAACCAAATCAGTCTCACTAATTCTCACATAAGAAGGGCTTATATTTACAGGGTTCCCATTTGTTATGCAACTGTCTGGACTAGACTATGATGTAACATGTAGTTCTGAAGCTTCCAATGATAGGGATCAAATACTAGCTTCAATAAGCTAATGGATGTTTTGGCTTCAACTTCTCCATCTTTAAAGTGGGAACATAAAATCATCACTCCTGTCATGTTCTGAGGCTTAACTGTTTGAATGCATCCAAGTCCTCAGAATACAGTATATTTCACATAGTGAATAAATAAATACTATCTATTTCCTATTTTACTTTAACAAAAGTAATGTGCTACCTGTATGTACTTAGAAGACATACCATGCTCACTCACCAAATCCTCTCTCTGTCCTATCATTTTATTTAGATGAGCATCCATGTCCGTGATGCTTGGGGGGAAATGCTTAGGAGAAAAACTGTCCCCAACTCAAAGATAAATTTTGATAACCCACAGGAAACACAGTAATTCTACTATTTATGGTTTAAGTATAGGTGCATGCTTCAGTTTCACACTCTCTCCCTCTCCCTTTCCCCACTCTTCTTTCTTCATTTCCTACCCCCTTTTCTCTCCTCCTTTCCTAGCCACACTAGGGCATCAGTTCTGTTCCCTCTGCTGGAGACGATACTGAAGCGGCTCTTGTGTGAACATGAACAGCACGGCAGATGTGGTAGATACTCGCATGACAGAAAGATCATGTACACAGGCTGATATGGATGATAATGTTAAAACCATTTGTTAGGCAGATTTGCATAAGAACAAGAAAAAATCCACAGTGCTGTCTATAAAGTGAAAATCTCCTGCTCATCCTATCACATGCTTGCATGGAAGGAGCTTACACAAAGGTCATGATTTGTCAGCAATAAGTCTCAATAGCCTAGAAATCTGGAAATGATAGCTCAATGTATTTTCCAGTTCACTTTCTTAAAAAACAGTTAGAAGGGGGCTGGAGAGGTGGCTCGGCTGTTAAGAGTGCACTGGCTGTTTTTCTAGAGGATCCAGGTTTTGATTCACACCATCCAATTGTATCTAGTAACCATTTATTACCTCTAGTCCCAGGGCATCTAACTACCTTTTCTGTCCTTCATGGCCCTGCATGCATGTAGACACACATGCAAGCAAAACACCCACACACACAAAATAAGAATTAAATTAATCTTTTTTTAAATTAGTTTAAAAATCAGTTAAAATAATTCTTCTTATGAAACAATAATCTTAGTCCTACTCTGAAGTACTAACATTGTAATATTATATTTTAAAGATTATAGTGGCATTGCTTTAATAATTTAGTATTTTCCAATTACTAGGTCTGTGGTTTCATGGGGAAGAAGACTATGTCTCTCCTCCTGCTTCCTCCCCTTGGCCCCCCAATTCTAGAACACATGGTTGGCCTTGACAGCAAGAAGCAATAAGAAATGTTTCAAACAGCCTTAAAAGTAGTCTGGCTTGTATTCCTTCACACTGATGCGCGTGCCCATCCAGCAGCATGTGAGCACCTGACAAATGAAACTCAGTGTGACCAAGCCCTCCCTCACTGGAGCTCTTAAGTCAGCACCTGGCTAGCTGCCCCCTGCTGCATTTGACTTGCTTTCACTGGGGGACTCAGCTTTCCGGGCTCTTTGAGACCCACCCTTGTTGTTTGTTATGGGCTATAAAGTTCAGTCCTTCAGAATGTGACTCTGCTTGAATATAGGGTCTTTACAGGGATGGTTACATTAGAATGAGGTCATACGGGTGGGCCCTTAGCCAATATGACTGATATCTTTCTAAGAAGAGAGTAAGACACACAGAGAGAAGACTGGAGACAAAGCTGAGCATCCATCAGCCTGGAAGAATCCTTAGAGCAACTAACCATGAGGGACACCCTGAGCTCAGACATTTTCTTTTTCTCTGTGTGTATGTGTGTGTATATGCATGTGTGTACAGTGTGTAGGTGTGCCCCCCTGGTGTGTGCTTAGGTAGGGGCCAGAGGTTGACACTGAGTATCTGCCTCCACTGCTGGTCACCTTATTTTATGATACAGAGTTTTCTCTTTGAACCTGGGGTTGACTCTTTCAGGTACACAATCTAGATAGCAAGATCCCAGGATCCTCCCATTTCTGCTCTCCAGAACTGAGGTTATGGGTATGTGCAGCCATGCCTGCATTTTATATCAGGTTTGGGATTTAAAAACAAAAACAAAAACAAAAACAAAAAAAAAAAAAAACAGAACCTCACTCATGCTTGTGAAAGCAGGCCTTTTATCCACTGAGCCATTTCCACAACCCCCGAGTTCCAACTTTTAACCTCCAAAACACTAACAAAATCAGTGTGTTGTGTGAGCCATCTGGCTTCTGATGGCTTTCAGTGTTAACCCTAGAAAACCCTAGAAAATCGGTCCCGCATCTCTTACTCTTGTTTGCCATTGTGAGGCTAAATGCATGTGCCTTCCTGAATATCTCTCTACTTTAGTTAAAACATTCTGAATACACATTTTAAAGTATATATGTTGTATACACCGAGAGTATGTAGGGTGAAGAAGGTTGGCACACGCCACAGTACCAATGCCAAGGTCAGAGGACAACTTGTGGGAGTCATTATGTGGGTCCTGGGCATTAGGCTCAGCATGTCAGGCCTGGCAGCCTGTGCCTTTTACCTGCTGTGTCATTGGCCTTGGCTGCCCGTCACCTAGTGCTCTGAGATAAAGTCTCACTGGAGAACCAGAGCTCCTCAACTGGGCAAAACTAGCTGGCCAGCAATCCCAGGGGTCCTCCTGTCTCTGCCTCCCCAGAGCTGAGATTACAGGCAAACAACTTTGTCCTCAATATTTTAATATGGCAGGGGGAGGGGGACTTCAAACTCAGGTCTTTGTGCTTGCCAAGTGGACACTTTACCAACTGAGCCACTTCTCCAACCCCAGTGCTTACCACATTTGCTGGCTGCTCGGGCAGCTTCCACATCACGGGCGAATCCCGGCACTTCAACATGCAGGCTTTGCTCAGGGCTGAGCCCACGTTCTGTTTCTGCCTAATTGAGCCTAGCATTGCAGTCAGAAGATGACATTTTACTTTGCACAATCCTCCCTGCTCTTCAACTCTAAACTCTCCAAGGGTCAGGATTACCAGCCTGCTTATGCTTGTCTCATCAACATTCAGGTCCATCCCCTCTCAGGTCTTGTCTGTTTTGGAGGCTTTCCCCTCCACTGACAATGTCAAGGATAAAACTGTCTTACTCTTTCATTTCTCCAGCACTTGTTGCAACGACTTGTGCAGAATGCACTCCAGTCATGCAGGTTAAAATATGAATAGTGATGAATGAATGAATGAATAAGTGAATGGGTCTAAAGTAATATGCAGCTCAGAGAGACAGCACAGCATCAAGCTCCAACGGGGCATTTGATAAATACACCCAGTAACTGACTAGCGAACAGAAGAACTCCGTAAAGATAACAAATGGTATCACTTTTCCTGGCTAGATTGATGACACGTATTACTGCGGCTATTCCTCTCCTGCAACATTTTTCATTATAGGGAATATTAATGAGTTAACAAGGACCCTATCTCTGTCTATCTCCTTTCTCATTTTAACAAGTAATTCTGATGTTAATTGACAAATCTCTGGCTTCATAATAACCTGACCACTATGAAAATAACAGCGGTGGAACTTTTTAAAGATTGTTTATGTAGAAGTAATTGTTAGAAGTACTTGTTAAAATTTGAAAGCATGCCAATGATGAATGACTGGTCTCCATCTGAGGGGAGGAAGGGTTTCTAGGTTTTCTGGTCCCAGCTTTTTAGTCAATTCGTATTTATTGAGCCACTAAAACATACAGTGTACTACTTGAGCCATCCGTGAAAACAGCAACAATATCTAAAACCTTTTCTTTTGTCTTAAGACACCCATAACTTGACCTTGTTGGAAATTTAGATGTAAAATAATGTGATAAGCATCATGAATGTCAAATGATCTGTACATAATTTAACACTTAATTTCAGAAACATTATCAGTCTAGAAGGATAAATTCTAAAATAACACCACAGTGATTAGATGGCCAGATTCTAAATAGTCGTCTGTGCCTACTTTATATTCTGTTGTATTATGTGAGTTTCTCCATTCATACATGTAATATTTTGGTTTAACTAAAAATAAGAATGTTTAAATACCAAATAAAGTATATGAACACTTAGTCTTCAAAGAAAAGAAAAGTGGGACAGAAAGATGCAGGAAAAAACACTATAGAGGTTGGATGTGAGCTGGGCTTGACCAAGGGAGAGAACTGGGGCAGGTGAAGATGACTGAGGACATTCAGAGCTACCTACTAACATCACTACTGAGTCAACACAGAGGAGCCTCACACTGGCCCACTACAAAACGTAAGTGGGAGACCCCTCGAGAAACACTGGCATTAGTTTCCTGCTAATTATCCTGCCCACCTCTGGCTGTGTTCTCCACCCTTTGGTCTTGTCCCCTACCTGTGATTCCTGGCCAAGTTTTCTTCTTTGGCTTCTGGACTTTCTCAAGGATGCAAACTCTGACTGTCCTCTTCACCCATGTCATGTAGCAAACTTTCCCAGGCCCCAGGTCTCCTTCCTAGCACCAACTAGCCAAATCCTCCTCAACCCTCAGGGAGGGTAAGTTTCATTCAGACACAGAATGTGGGTGTTTGTAAGGTATAAGTTGTGTTTAGGAGTCAGCGTTCAGAATTCAGAAGCAGGATTCATGTAGGGAAATAGAGGGCAAATAGCCATACCATGGAAGGTCTGAAAGGCCAGTGTCAGTTTCCTGATGCTGTTGCAGAAAATGACTATAAACCTAAAAATTTCAAACAGTACAGAATTCCCATATAGGTCCCATAGGTCCTAGGTCTGATATGAGTAGACTAAAATTAAGGTATTAGGAAGCCCATATTTCTTTTGGAAGGGCTAAAGGAAACCATTTCCTTCATTTCTTACTTCAAAAAAATGGCTCATATTTCTTGTCTCATGGAAGACCAACATCTTCACAGGCAACAATGCACACTGCTTTCACCAAATTTGTTTCTATCATTGTTTTTCACTGTTTTTTTTCTTTTGCTTTTAACTCTGAAGGACTTCTGGGATTACATGGAATCTCCTCAAACAACCTGCCATTGTAAGGCCAGCCACCTGATTAGCAGCCTGAATTCTGTCTGCTCCCTTAATAGTTGGGGAAAATGGTTAGAGTTTTTAATGAGTAGTCATATCAAAGGGAAACCAAGGGAAATAAAACACAGTTGACTCCTTTTATCACTACAAATCCAAGTGTTGCCTCTGTGTGTTTAGTTCTGAGTTATTTCAGTGGGAGAGGCATCTTTGCTTTTTGCAGCTTTATTTTAATAAGGGGAGATGGGTGGGGTTGCTGACCTGCAAATGTAGCAAACTGCACAGGAGGATGGGGCATTAAACCAACAGATTACTGGATGGAGCCAATATCCTTTGTTTTTCACTTTTTTGTTTTTCTATTTCTCAAGCTCAGACATTCTGTTCACAGAATGTACTTGCCTTCGTAGCAGATGGTAGTGGATTCGACTCAACCTATCTCAATTGTCCCTCATGCTATTTCTCTCCATCTTCCCCTGACTTTCTCCCCTCCACCCAAATTAATTTCAGACAGATCTTTGTGCTTTGGCTGACATTCAAAACTGTCACCTCCATGCACACATTAACTCCAAGGCCTCTGTCATCCCTCACATTAAAATTCTCTCACTGGTAGTCAGCACAGCTTGACTCAGCCAGCTAAGGGGTTGGCTCTAAGCAAGATGCAGTGACAGCCGGCTTCATGTGTGACAATCCCGGTCAATTTGACAGCAATAAGACACCCTCCTTAGAACCAGTTGCAGTTCTTGTTGACCCAAGTAGGAAGGTTATTCTTCTGAGCAATTCTCTCTTCTTCCCATGAGAGAGAAAGGTCAGGGGTTATCAGGCAGAGGCTGCGAATATTTTATGGTGAATGACCACAACAGGAAGATCAATTAGTAAAATCCGCGGTCTAGGCATGGCATTTTCATTGTGAAAGAGCCATTTGTTGACTGAAGAGTTACACTCTTTAAAAATGACAACTCCCAAATACGCAGACACGGTGCTCCAATATGCTTTCAGCAATTTCGGCATCCTGACATGGGAAACAATCTTGATATTTACAGGGAAATTCTTCCTCAGTTTATAAGTGATAGTCAGGGAGGAAGAATAGCTTGCTAGTGGTCACTGTTATTCACATCACAGCAACTTCCTCTCCATCTTTCATGCCTGCTGGCCCTCACACGGTCCCCCATTTAGACAGGTCATATAGATAGAACAACTGTCTGTGGTTTGGGGAGAACATTAATGATGGTAAGGGTTTAAACATTCAATCATTTGCTCAACTTTTTAGACTATGTGGAAACCATTTTTGTAAATGACAGAAAAAATGCATCTATCTACCTCAAAATTTTTATGACCCTTTCCAATGCCAAGAAAAAGCACATCATACCCAAGCTGCCCTCCTTGTATTCTTCTTCTTAATCTAATTTACTTAATAAATATGAAAACTGTTTACATGGTTTAGAAGTCAAAATTCCATAAACATGCTCAGACAACTAGCATCTAGCCATCTAGCTTCCCATCTAGCCTTACTTTATAACACTGTGCCCCCTGCCTCCTGTTGCTGGTTGAAGTCTTTAACTGCTCATAGCCTATGAGTAGTCCAGTCATAAAATCTATAGTCTTAAGTGACTTTATAAGAGATATCTTTGGAAGTCTGCTGAGAGCAGGAAACATTTTGTCATTCAAATGGCAGTTCCTATCATAAGTTTTGTACATACTGGAGCCCTCTTTACATGTTTTATAGTTAGATGAAACCATCCAAGGGCTACTGATTCTTTGGGCAAAAACATATCCTTTTTAATTGGCTGGATTTTTCTTCTTAAGTGTCTGTTACAACCAAGACATCACAATGCCTATCAGGTAATGGAGTGGCAGAGAAAGACCTTAGAATTGTGCTTAGTGACAGCAGAAGTGGAAGTGGATTTTGCTCTGTCAAGAGTGAGTCTAAACTTGAGATGAGACACTGGAGAACTTATACCTGTTCCCTTACCAGTAGGGCTGGCTTGACTATTGGAAAGACCTAAGCCTTTGTGAACATCAGATAATCTGTGAAGAAGCATTCTACGGTCCCAGCCCCAATAAAGACTTCCAGAATTGTCTCTGGATGGCTTTTAATTTAATTTAATTATTTTAATTTAATTCTTGTAAAACTGCTACCAGAGAGAAGATTGGGGCAAAGAATAAGATTCTGGAAAAGAAACTAGGAAGTAGACAGAAAGAAATCATCAAGGTCAAGTTCAAGGACTGTGGTTCCCAGTGGAATCTCTTCCAGACAATGCTCACAGGCTCACTGGGTTTCTCCCACTCAGCACCAGTGTGGCTATTCTTGGACTCCCTAAGGCCATATGAAACCTGTGTGTCAGCAAGAGCCTGTCAAAACACACATGTAAGTAGTGAAAATGAGATTTAGGGAAAACTCCAGGATAAGACCAGTGAAGCAGGAGAAGACTTAGGCAATCCATTCCCACCAGGTCAGTGTGACAGCAGCAAAGGCAGAGAAATTTTTCTCTTTCATGATCATAGAAGCTAGTGTCTACAGCAGATCCACAAGGAAATACCACATGAGTGATCTCACCTGGCCCTTCAAAAGACCTGGATGTATCACTAACTCCCATATTTTCATGTGAGAAAGCTGAAGGGACTGAGCAAAGCCCTGTATCTAGTTGTAGCAGAGCCAGAATTTGTGTAGACTTTCTTGAAACCATATTGGGAGCTCCAGACTCTGAGCTGCAGAAATGGGGAAAAGCAGACCCATTGATGTCACTGTTCTCAGCCTACTGCAGACACAGTCTCCTCCTTGTAGGTTTTTGGGGCTCTGCTGCATCCACCCCCTCAGATCTTTCCACTTAATCTCTTGACCTATGTGAATCTCAACCAAGTAAGAACACTTTAAACTTTATAAATTAAGAAAAATTCCTGCTTTTAAGAGTGGTTTAACTTTGTACTAATGTACTAACTTCTTCCACTGGCCCTGTAGCTGTGGCTAGTCACCATATCATACTGAGTCATGTCTGGATGTGAAAATAAGAAGCCCCATATCTCTGTCCCAGGTTAATGAGAGAAATCAGATATTATTAATATTTCAGTATGTTGATTCCAAGAATGTATAAAATGTGAGCCAATCTCACTTTCAACACTGACAATCAATCTCAGAATTTGGAATCCTATTACGTATCAATTTGTATATAAAGTTAAATTTAGAAATTAGGCTCTAACATAAAAATAGGTGCTGCTCATTTAACATTTTGCTAAAGGAATTCCAAATGACTTAACCATTTTTCTACAATATTCTCTTTTGTTAATCTTCTGATTGTGATCCTTTGCCAAATACATGGAAAGTTTTAACTTCATTTCCAAGATAATTCTGACACTGAATTGAGAATAAATAGGTCAAGTGTGAAACCATTTCAGAGGAACAAAAAAGCTTAAGTTGTCTGTGGCACTGAATAGCCTGATAGACCATCAGTGATCCAGGTATCTTTTCAATGTAGTCATGGAAACCCACATACTGAAACATTACAAGAATCTTCTTGACGTCTGAGGTCAGGTGGATGAATACATTGGCCCTTCATTAGGTCCTATGGACTCTCAAAATAAGATTACTTCTGCTTGTTTTTCTCATCATTTACGGCATAATGAACGGTTCAGAGAACATCTTACCTTTTAAAACATTTGTTCTCAATTAAAATGGTATAATTACCTTTGATGCTAATAGCCACAGATTAGCACCTGCTGCACCAACTTTCCTTAGGTTAAAGTACCATAAAAAGCAACCCCACAATTTCAGTGCCTTATAAGTGCAGACTCACTTCTCATGCATTTTACCTCTTAGTGGCTGCTTCATTGTTTTGGAGGGTTTATTTATTGGAGAATCTAGTTAAAAAAGGAATTTCTCTCTCCTCAAGGCTGAATAAAATTGCAATAAGGCTAGCCAAAACTTTCTGATGACTACTGAAGGTCAACATTTCCTTGTATAACATAGGTGGTCTGACCAACTCTGGCATCAATAGGAAACATACTTCTCTGGAAAAACACTAATCCCCACAGTGAAAGATGAGGATGAAAACACCTCTCACTAAGAGACAGGAAATACTAATGCCATCTTCCAGACCACTTCTTCCTTCATCTCATGATTTTTAGAAAGGAGGTGTCCTTTGGTATAGGAGAAATAATGGCCTATGTAGAAAAAGTGTGAGATGGTAGACACAGTTATAACAGTACCTGTGTTTGTTCTTTCTCTCTCTTTCTCTTCTTCCATGTCATCCTCCTCTTCTTCCCCCTCGTCTGCCCAACCCTACATGATCTTTCTTCTGAAATCTGACCAAGGTTCTGCCTATAAAAAGGGTCATTGAAATTAAATAAGACAAGTCAACAATTTGAGTATATATTCAAAAAATTACATCTTTGGTCAGGTGCCAATGATGATCTCTGTGTCTATAAAGAGAGAACAAACTCAAGCTTAGAATATCAGCATTTCATATTTACAGGCATCACCAGAGGAACTTATCACACAGCTTCTGATTCACTGTATCTGTGAAGAGCCAAGGACTGTACAATTAAAGCAATCTCCGTGATGACACTGGCACTGCTAACACCAGGAGCACACAGAGCAGCAATGGCCCACATGACCTTTGTGCTTCTTTCAAACATCCTGTTCTTCAAAGTCATGTCAATTGTTTTTCCATAGCCATGTGGCTTGAATAAAGGTATGTATAAATTGAATGTGATATGAAGCTGACTTTTTATGAAATTGCTTCTAAAGGAACATACTTGTCTTTTATCATCTTTCTGATGATAGCAACAGCTTTGGGCTACATGGATAGCCAAGAGGATATAATATTTGGATAAACAGATTATTAAAATTAAATGGGGGATGAGAAACAGACTACAAAATAGGGCAATGTTCTGTTCATGAATATTAAAATAAAGACTCTTCCATAAAAGATTTCCTTTCTCCTTTTGGGAGAAACATACATACTGGGGTGTATTTTTATAATCTTTTACATAGTTCAGTGAATTTCTTTGTCATAGGAACTTCCCATAATTATGGTTTTGTACCTTCATCTTGCAAGTGGGTTTCATTTACAAGGGTGACAAGGCCATTCAGTTCCAAATAACTGCATAGTTCTTAAGCAACAACAACAACAACAACAACAAAAACCTTAAACTCATCTATTTAAAGAAAAGCCAAAGCCCCCACCCCTACTTTTTCATAAAACAGAATTGTCCTGACAAGGCTTTCCTGTTCTTTTGAGTCAATAGTCACAAAAGGCTTAAAAATAGATGATAGCTTTTCATTTATCATTTGAACAAACATGAGAAATACAGAAACAATCCTCATGGAATTCCTGGTGTAACTTTCCCATCCCTATAGTTGGTAATGTGGTTCTTAGGGAATGGCAGATTCCATAAATGAACACACTAGCAATATCTTGGCATCTAGCCTCCTAAGACACAGTGTCATTTGAGGACAATCTCACTTGGAGGACATACTCACGATTTCAGAAACTCTGCTAAAAAGCCCAGGGATGCTGGGAGCTCAATGAAACTCTCCCTCCTGGGGACATGGAATGAGTTTAAGATACCACTAGGACCTCATTCTATACTTATGCCATTTCCTCTTGGTTGCAGCAGTACTTTTGGGAGAGCTTACTGGGGGGCTAAGGGATAAACCAGTTTCCAGAAAGAATGTATGGAGAATAACACTTGTTAGTTACTTGTCCTGTTGGTTCAACAAAACCTCTGATAAAATCAACTTAGGGAAAGAAGAGTTTGTTCATAATCCTGTGGGATATAGTCCATCATGGTGGGAAAAACACAGAGGTAGAGTAGGAGGGATGGGCCCAAGTCATCTGCAGTCCTAATGAATGCCTGTGTTCAGCTTCTTTTTCTTTTTTATTCAGTCTGTGTCTCCAGTTCATGAACTCTTGCCACCCAGAATTAAGAAGGGCCTTCACATCTTAATCAACTTACTCTAAATAGTCCCCCATAAGCATGCCCAGAGATTTGTTTCCATGGTGATTCTAAATCCCATCAAGTTTCAAATCCAGATTTAACCATGGCATCACTGAATAGACAATTTGGAGATATATGCTGTAATTTTGGGTAGAAGACTAATTACCTATGTGGCTTTGGACAGTTTATACAGTCTACCAAACAACCCTCAATTTTCCTATCTGTAAGTAGATTTCATGGGGTTCCTAGAGACTATTCTATTGTTGGCCCTCCAAGAGGAAAAGCAGTAATAACGCACAGTGATTTCATGATAACTCCATAGAAGGTGTTACTGTGTAAGCATGTAGGCTTCAGCACATGTGCATTGTAGTCTGTTAGGGCAACAAAACTGGGAGAAGAAAATACAAAGACTCATGATGGGGAGAAACTGGGATGGGAAGTCAGAGGAAAGAGATTCATACTCAGCACTTACTTATGAACCGTTCCTTTAACAGCAAGCAACCAAAGACTCTCCGCCTCTGCCAGTCCCTACGCTCAGAACTTGACAGTGAGAAGGAGACTCTTTTGTTGTTGTGCAAGTTAGAGTCTCCCAAGAAAGACAGGTAACAAATAAATAGAAAGGAAAGGCACAAGATAACTGAAGATTGTTATAAATGTCACTGAGGAAATAAATGAAGGATGCAACCCCCAAGGAGCAGCAGGGCTTTTCCAGAAGGAGAAAAGAAGTCAGGGTCTTTAGAAGGCCCCAAGTGAGATGAGAGCACATGAGGTAAGGATTCAGAGAAGTAAGATGATGGTCTAAGAAGGCCTCAGAAGACACAAGAGGGAGTCACTTCAAGGTTCTAGGAAGGAACAAGCTCTTATACACCATTTAAGCCAATGCTCACAGTTTCTGAGGGGGATCACATACAATGGAGACAATCACTGTGAACTCCCGGGACGTAACTTGTTTGTTATTTTACAATCACTTAGAGCCAGCTGACATCGTCATTTCAGTGTCCGTATTTTCCTAAATTTGTCCCAGGTGGTGAGTGGGGGCAGCTCTCAGGAAATAGCCATATTTTGTGAACAAGCCCTTTCACAGTCTGCTTGCCCCACTGACTCCCAAAGCAATGTTCCCTCTGCTTGTTCTCTGAACTAGACCTGGAGTCAGTCTTTTCTCCAGGATTCAGGAGTCCACTGAGAAGGAACAACGTCCCCAAACTAATGTTTCGGCTGACTCGGTGAGCTCCTTGAAAAGTCTCCACTTGTGGTCTTGCATTGAAGTCCTAGTGGTAAGAAGGCTTCTGCCATTTTGGTTAACAAAATAATTTGTTCCTGTTTTGTTAGAAGTCTTTTTATTTGAAAGCTCTAAGTCATTTTCAATCCAACTGGTGAACAATGTAAGCTTTTCTGTTTTATTTTTCTTTAAGTAGCTATTGGGATCTCAATACTCTATTAATGGGTAATTTCCCCCAGTTCTTTGGAAATACTACTATTACCATTTACCAAATTTTAAGGATTGTTTCTTCATTTTCTTTTATCCCACTGCTCAGTCCATTTGTGTGCTGTGGTTTCTACTTTGAAGTAGTAGAGCATGCCTCCATTCCAAGCAGGGCTACCACCCAGCCCCAGATCATCTTTTCCATGTTATTTCAACTTCTCCGCACTGTCAATAAGTGTGTGTGTGTGTGTGTGTGTGTGTGTGTGTGTGTGTGTGTGTGTGTGTTAAAATACTAACTACTATGACAAAAGCAACTTAGGAAAGGGATCATTGTCAGGGACACAGTTCATCCTAGGAAGGAAGCCAAGGTAAAGGGAGCTTGAAGCAACTGATCAAATTGAATCTGTAATTGGGAAGCAGAGACCAATAAATGCCTGTTACTGTTCAGCCTCTTTGACCACTTACACAGTAAAAGATGCCAGGTAGGGAGTGGTGCCACCCATAGCACAAGGGACATCCCATCTCAATTAATGTAATCAAGATAAACCCTCTCAGGTATGTGGTGGTATTGTGTTCCACAAAATATTGTGCACCCTAATAAACTTATCTGGGGTCAGAGACAGAACAGCCACTAGATACAAAGGCTAGAACTGCTGGCAATGGTCAAGAGACAGCCCGAACTGACCTACTCTGGTGATGGGATGGCCAAACACCCTAATTGTCGTGCTAGAAACCCCATCCAACTGCTGAGGGATCTGGATGCAGAGATTCATGGCTAGGCCCCGGGTGGATCTCTGGGAGTCCAATTAGCAAGAATGAGGAGGGTTTATATGAGTGAGAATTGTTGAGACCAAGGTTGGATAAAGCACAGGGACAAATAGCCAAACGAATGGAAACACATGAACTATGAACCAGTGGCTGAGGGGTCACCAACTGGATCAGGCCCTCTGAGTGAGTGAGACAGTTGATTGGCCTGATCTGTTTGGGAGGCATCCAGGCAGTGGCACCGGGTCCTGTGCTCATTGCATGAGTCGGCTGTTTGAAACCTGGGGCCTATGCAGGGTCCCTTGGCTCAGCCTGGGAGGAGGGGACTGGACCTACCTGGACTGAGTCTACCAGGTTGATCTCAATCCACGGGGGAGGCTTTGCCCTGGAGGAGGTGGGAATGGGAGGTGGGCTGGGGGAAGGTGAGGGGGGTGGGAGGGGGGAGAACAAGGGAATCCATGTCTGATATGTAGAACTGAATTGTATTGCAAAATAAAAATAAAAAATTTTAAAAAAAAATGGTGGCACTCACACCTTTAATCCTAGCATTTCAGAGGTAGAAATCTCTCTGGATCTCTGTGAGTTCAAGGCCACATTGGAAACGGCCAGGCATGGTTACACACGCCTTTAATCCCAGAAAGTGAGCCTTTAATCCCAGGGAGTGGTAGTAGAAAGCAGAAAGGTATATAAGGCATGAAGACCAGAAACTAGAAGCATTTGGCTGGTTAAGCTTTTAGGTTTTGAGCAGCACAGTTCAGCTGAGAGCCATTCGGATATGAGGACACAGAGGCTTCCAGTCTGAGGAAACAAGATCAGCTGAGAAGTTGGCCAGGTGAGGTTAGCTGTGGCTTGTTCTGTCTCTCTGACCATCCAGCATCACCCCAATACCTGGCCCGGATTTGTTTTTATTAATAAGAACTTTTAAGATTCCTGTTACATCTGTTCAGAAGCCTGTCTCCAAGACCGTTCTAGAGAATCTGTCCTGTTGATAGTTAACACTACCTCTCCCAGTAAGCATCCTAAGGAATGTAAGATGATATGCCATTGTGGTTTTGATTTATATTTCTCTGATAATTTTACCTCCTCCTTTCTGGTTTTGATGTCATGTAAGCTTTTTTGTTTGTTTGTTTGTTTGTTTGTTTTGTTTTGTTTTGTTTGACTACTTGCTTTGGTGAGAACTTTCAGTACTATGTAGAACAAAAGTGTTGAGAGTGAGATATCCTAGCCTTGTTCCTGACTGTAACAGCAAAGTGTTCAGTCTTTCAGTATTGAATGTGGTATTAGATGTGGGCTTTTCATATAACCTTTATTACAAATGTGAGACATTTCCTTCTGTTTCTGATGTGGTGGCTAGTTTTTTTTATGTCAAATCCTTCTTATGCATCTACAATTGAGATAATCATACATTTTGTCCGTTATTCTGTTAATCTATATAAACACCATTGATTCTTAAAGATTAGTTTAATATTGCATGACTTTACTAAATATTTTTATGATTCACAGTATATTTCTACAAGGTTTCATGGATTTTCAATGTGTGAAGCCATATCATTTCATCTTCAAGACAGGGTTTCTCTGTGTAGCTTTGGAGCCTGTCCTGGATCTCGCTCTGTAGACCAGGCTGGCCTCGAACTCACAGAGATCCACCTGCCTCTGCCTCCCAGGTGCTGAGATTAAAGGCGTGTGCCACCACCACCTGGCCCTCCTTTTCTAGTTTTTACATCTCTAATCTTGCACCACTGTGAGGATTTGTGGCCAACATTCTCCAGTTTTATAGTTAATGATAGAGGAGTAAGCATCCTTGCTTGGTGACATACTTCAGAGAGAATAAACTCTGTATTTTTTTCATTGAACAGAAACAGGCTTCTGCACGAAACATCTATCTTTATCATGTTAATAAAACATTGATTAATTACACTTTTTATTGGAAATATGAGTTAAACTTGGCAAAATGAAAATGCCCATTGGACTTTTCTCCATAGATCTGTTAATATGGTGAAATATGCTAATGGACTTCCTAACACTGACGTTGCATGTCTGGCCTAACCTTTGCTGTGACCTCCTGTGCATTTCAAAACTTTTAACATACACTGTTTGTATCTATACATTGCACAGGGCAATAATCTAAGCCATGAATGCACTGTGTAACAATCAAACTGATGCAACTAACATTTCCTCTCCCAGAAAATGTATTAATCATTACACTTTTCTCCTCTACTCTTTATAAATGAATAATAAATTATTGTAAACCATAGATACCCTACTCTATTGTAGATCATTGGAAATTAATTCTCTCCAACTGTATTTTAGAAACATTTTTCCAATCCCTCTATTCTTCCCCCCCTTTGCCTCCAGTAGCCTTTAGATGCCACTATCCTACTTTCTCTTTTTAGGACACCAAACTTTTTTAACTACTGCAAGTGAGAAAAACCGTGCGTCATTGTCCTCCTGAGCCCTCGATTTAACTTAACATGTTGTCTTTCAGTTCCATGATATTCCATTCTATATATTCACCATATTTTCTTTATCCACCCACCTGTTGCTGGACATCTCCATTGATCTCATTTCTTCACAGTTGAGACCAGGACAACAATAGAGATGAGAGTGAAGCATCCCTTTAAACTAACTTGATTTCCTTTGGGTACATGCCCAGTTGTAGAACATCTCCATCATGGAGTAGTTCTATTTTTGTCCCTACAGAAGTTGCCATGCTGTTTTTTTACAGCAACTATATTAGTTTTCCACCAACAGAATACAAGAATTGGTCATTATTCATCAATTTGGCAATAACCATTCTCACCAGCATGAGATGATCTATCCTTGTAGCTTTACTCTATGCTTCCCTGATCATGGGGATGTTGAAAATGTTTTGGTACACATTGTCCATTTGTATACCTTCTTTTAAAGTAGCTGGAGAATTTCCTCCAGGTCCCACCAAGCCCCGCAGTCCCACAACCCACTTATAAAATAATCACTCAGACACTTATATTACTTATAAACTGTATGGCTGTGGCAGGCTTCCTGTTATCTACCTCTTCTATCTTAAATTAACCCATTTCTATTAATCTATAAGTTGCCACGTGGCTTGTGGCTTACCGGTACCTTACATCTTGCTTGTCTTGGCAGTGGCTGGCAGGTCTCTCTCTCTCAGCCTTATACTTCCCAGAATTCTCCTCTCTCCTTGTCCCGCCTATACTTCCTGCCTGGCAACTGGCCAATCAGTGTTTTATTTATGTAGAGTGATATTCACAGCACTTCCCCTTTTCTTCTTTTTTAAAAAGGAAGGTTTTGACTTTAACATAGTAAAATTACATATAACAAAACAATTATTGAGCAAGAATTACAGTTACAATATTAAAGAAGATATCCTATCTAATATTTGTGAGTTTAAGGTTTTATATCTAACTTATCTTTTATCATAACTAAGGAAAATTGTAAGTATCTAACCTTTAACCACATCAAAGACCTCAGAAGGATATAATACTACCTGAAAAATGGGAGAAGGATGCAAGCAACTTTCAGGAGTCTTGTAAGAGTAGACAGAGACAGCTGACAGCCTGGACAGTCATCCAAAGTTCTCTTGTAAAGTTGGGACATCTGTCTTCAGCCCACAGGCCTAGAGTCTCTCAGTCACTTTTCTCTGTGTCCTGTAGAATGTCTGGCAGTTTCCTCTGCAAAGCAGGAACCTGAAGGACCATTTTGTCAAGCAAAGTTCAGTGGTCACCTTCCTATGGGTCCTGAATGTCCAGTTGATCAAGCAGTCCAAGCAAGAACAGTTTCTTGCCCAAATGGCTATTTTTGCCAAGGTGAAGATAAACTCCATACGGAGTGTCTTCAATGCCCATCCTCCTCTCTGAAGTAAATCGGTGCTGTTAGGAGCAGACATGTCTCACTGTCCAGAAAGTCTAAATTTTTAAAACATTTTAAATGCCATATTCTGTAGGTCTTTGAAGTGTTTGAAGATTACCTATCTATCTGAAATATAACTATGTATACCTAGAAAACTTAACATGGCTAAAAGTATGATTATCATAGATGACTAATTATTAATCTATTTTTAATTATCCATTACAATTTTAAATTAGTTACATAAACATAATACCTCAAACAAGAATAGAAATATATATACAGTATAACAAAATTAAGTTTAAATTTGTATCAATAAACTAAAATCTATAGCAATGTAAAACATTTTAAACAAGTTGTTACTCTTTAAAAGTAGGTTCATTAATCTACCCTTTCACCCTATCATATCTAAACTATCCCCTTTTTTTCTTTAGAAATAGATTGTATTTATAATCAACCTGCTTTAAATAAAAATATTGGTTTTTCTCTGTCCCACACCAGAGGGCTCTTCTGATTTGGGACACAAGAATCTCTTAACCATTTTTTTTTTTAAGCACTATTTCTGGGTTTAGAGGGGGAGTGATCCGATTCCATCTCTAAAGCCAGCTTGGTATATTTGGGAATTTGGGCGTAGCATCTCTTACTACTTCCTGCTGGAGTGGGGCACTGTATCTTATGGGGACACAAAGAATATTTTAGGATTATGGAGTAGTCCGTGAGGCTGTATTGTGTGAGCCAGTTGCCTAGAAACCGTTCTGGATGTTAGATCATCTGGGCCATGGTATCATCGGAGACCTTTCAGGAGGTCTTGGCTGGTCAAACCTGATGTATCTTAATCTGGAACAAATCCATAGCCTCTGGATTTCTGTGGAAACAAAAGCAGAGCCTCTTTTCCAAAGCAACGTATCCTTATATGCAAATTTTGAAGTCAAGGTACCTTTAAAATATACATTTTGGCATAACTCAACAGCTTTTACAATCAAATGTTTTTCTTTAGTCATGAATATCAAAGACAAAATAATCCAGATTCTCTGTGTGAAAGCTATCTTTACGTGGCTTATTACCTTTACTGTTTGTTTAAAGACTTTATTTTTAAAAACTATTTATTTGTTTATATAACTGTATATATTCTTTTTTCTCTCTTTTAAGCCTATATACATTTTTATATACATTGTAAACTATTTCATCTGAATCAGTCTTATTGTGAACCTATTGTTTTAAACTGCAGCATTCTAATACTGAAACTGCACTGTGGCTGCTGGCTCCGCCCACTTTAGCTTCCCAACATGGCAGTGGTATGGTTTATGCCAGTTCTGGGAGCCATGAAGTCTCAGAAACAGTGGGTCTATGTTTTTATCAAAGTAGCATGTAGCCCAGAAAGCTCTTTTTGTTTTGTACTAGCAAAGGCTAAATCCACCACACAGCAGCAGCGTAATGTGGTGCTTGTAGATGCCTCATTCCTGCCATACTGCAGGTCAAATGCCAGGAACCCGCCAGTAGCAGAAACCAGCGTTTTGCGGCGTCTAGCTGCCTTAGGAGACATGAAGCAGGAACCTGGTTTTGGCTCTGTTTAGAATTGGTTATTAAATATTCTCAGGTTTAAGGTGGAAACTCGAGCCGTTGGACGCCATTTGTAGCTGGAGAATTTCTCTCCAGGTCCCACCAAGCCCCGTAGTCCCACAACCCACTTATAAAATAATCACTCAGATGCTTATATTACTTATAAACTGTATGGCCGTGGCAGGCTTCCTGTTATCTACCTCTTCTATCTTAAATTAACCCATTTCTATTAATCTATAAGTTGCCACGTGGCTTGTGGCTTACCGGTACCTTACATCTTGCTTATCATGGTGGTGGCTGGCAGGTCTCTCTCTGTCAGCCTTCTACTTCCCAGAATTCTCCTCTCTCCTTGTCCCACCTATACTTCCTGCCTGGCCACTGGCCAATCAGTGTTTTATTTATATAGAGCAATATCCATAACACATTGCTCTACTTTTTAATTGGACTATTCTTTATTTTACTATTGAGATATTTTACTTTTCTTATAAGTTCTAGGTAATAGTCCCTTAATAGGTAGTTTGCAAATGTTTCTGCCTACTCTACAGGATGCCTCTTTGTCCTTCATTTATTTCACTTGCATTGTCAAAACTTCATATTTGATATAATGTAGCCTGAGGATAACTTTATATTTTCATATAGATCATACAGTTATATCTCTGATTCATTTTGAGTTAAGATTAATTCTTAATTTTTAATCAGTCTGTATTTCTTACATAAACTGTTTCCTCCTATATTTGTTTTTAAATGATATTGGTTTTTGCTTGTGTTTATTTTAGACAATTTCATCAGTATTTTAAAGTAAAAGTTGTCTATAGATTAAAAAAGAGAAAACTTTCAACATCAAGATTAACATTATTTTCCTTTTGGGGCAGGCCTGGAAGGTTGCCTTCTTTATGTTCTTGTGAGAGTGGATGGCTTGGTTTTAAATGTTTTCTTAGAACTGTCCTATGAAGTCATCTGTGTCTGATTGCCTTTGGAGAACTGTGGTGAGTAGGATACCACTAATCACTTTTTCCAACTCCTCTGTAGTAACAGCTAGGTTTTTTTTTGTTTTTTTTTTTGTTTGTTTGTTTTGTTTTTTTTTTTTTTAGGATTTATTTTGGCGAATTATCTTTTCTTAGAAAATCATTTACTTTTGCATCAGTTAAACCTCCTCTGTTGCAATAGTTCTTTCTTTTCCATTAGCCTTTCTATCTGTGCTTTCGTCTTTCACCCCTGTACTATAAATCATCTTAACTTTCTTCCTAATTAAATTAGCTAGTGCTTATCTATTTTGTTCACTGTTTAAACAAATATTTACATGCTGATATGGCTCTTTTTCTTCTTTATTAGTTTTTTTGCTTTTGTTCTTAGTACTCTGCTTCTTCCTCTTTATTAGCTGCATTGTTCTGCCTCCCAAGTCATGTGGTTAGATTCGTTAAATTCATCTACTGTCCTCCATTCTCATTGACACACACATTTAGTGCTATACAGTTTGCTCTGGTCACTGCTTTAATTGTACATTAAATATAATGCAGATTCTAATACATAAAATTATCGAGTTTACAGGGCTTGATACTGATTTTCATATTTTCATTGGAATCCGTATTTTTTGCAAAATAATTGGAGTATTTAAATGATTACCTGCTATTTCATTTAAATTACCTTTTATGATTTACTCAACTTTTTTTTTTATCATGATCTAATACGTGGTGACTTCAGAATTGTTCATAAATGTCCAATGTGCATTAGAGAAGATTTAGGAAAGAAGTTGAAGTGGCATTAACCAGGTATAAATAAATCTTATTCTGTGTCCTCCTTGTCTGTACTTGCCCTTGCTCACAGCATCTCTCTCAAGCTGAGCCTCCCTGTCTGCTGGGTGAGTGTGTGTGTGTGTGTGTGTGTGTGTGTGTGTGTGTGTGTGTGTGTGTGCAGGCACACCCGTATTTGCTGTAGTTTCTGTTAGGAAGGCGGCTGATATTCAGGAAGCTTTATCTTATCTTGGCTTGGCGTTTGGGCCTTTGCCGTCATAAAGGCTTCCTTTCTGTCTTATCTCCTTTTGTTCTGAGTCCCGATTCATCAGCTCCGAAGATCTCAAGCTCCAGCTTCGTTTCATTTGTGGGTTTGGCATATTTTGTTCTTTGTGCTCAGGCTTTCTTTCTGCACCCATCCAGATTTAATGTTTTGTGTGCACAGGGTTGGCTTTGCTTGCTGAGCCAGTTTAAAAAATTATTGTCTTTTAACATGTGAGTTAAGCACAATTGTGGTCATTA
Source organism: Peromyscus eremicus (assembly GCF_949786415.1). NCBI lineage: Eukaryota > Metazoa > Chordata > Mammalia > Rodentia > Cricetidae > Peromyscus > Peromyscus eremicus. Next base: position 25,747,109 of record NC_081431.1, on the reverse strand, counting down.
ATATGACTGATGTGATTGGTTTCAAATCTATCAATTGTATGTATTATATGTTTTCACTATAATGGCTCATACTTTGTCATGTTCTCTCTCTCGCTCTCTCTCTTCTCTCTCCCTCTTCCCTCTTCTCCTTTTTTGGTTTATTTATGTTGCTTTTGCTTGTTTTTGACTCCTTTTGTTTGTTAGAAAGGTTCACATTTGCATTCCAGTTGTTTTTTCAGACTGATGCCTACCTTGAGTCTTCTTTGTGCCTTGGTTTGAGTCTTCCGCCACAGCTGCCCCTGAAGTCTCTGACTCCACCCTGCCTTGCTCTCTCTGTTTCCAGCCCCCAACACTGTCAACACACATTTCTAGTTTCATGTTTTCCCAATTACTGGGAAATTAAAGTTTGTAAAGCCCCTTGTTTTTATATTGTGTCGCAAGGCAAGATTGGAGTGATTTTATGTGCTAGCCTTCTTCATGGGCATATTTTTTTTAGATGTGTGGAGATTCTAATTTAGACTGCTGCCATTATCCCATGGACCTGGAAGCTTCTCATAGACTTTTATGAGAATTAAATGATCTAATCTAGTGAAAGTAAAGATCGCTCATTACCCTTTGGTGGAAAGACTTTAGTAATTTGTTCTCTTGCATTTAAGGAATAACATAGTTTTCTAACTACTACACATTAACCCTTTTCTGTGAAGTATTTTGTCCCCTTCCACTAATTATCAGGACTTTTGTTTTGATGTATACAAATCATGTCCCTTGAGGTGCAGAAAGTTGGGAAAAAACTTGAGGGGACAACAACATTCTGATGGGCTTCACTGTGGAGAGCAGAAACAGATGAGGCATCTGGGTATCTAGAATAGAGGGCACTAAGAATGATTGTGAAATCTGGAAATAAGGAGGGAAACAGTTATTTGATTAATCATTGCTCTTATACTTAGCTTTGTCCTAGACTGCGAGTAAAGCTACGAGTACTCTGATTTTTGAATGCCTAAGCAGGGCTCATAGGGGCTCACAGAGAGTGTAAAGACAATCACAGAGCCTGCATGGGTGCAAGCAAGATCCTCAGCATATTATATGGTTGTGTAGCTTGATATTCTTATAGGACTTCTAACATGGGAATGGAGTGATGTTTCTGACTCTTCTGCCTGGGCTTGGGATCCTTTTCCTCCCACTGGGTTGCCTCATCCAACCTTGATATGAGAGTTTGTGCCTAGTCTTATTGTAACTTGTTATGCCATGTTCAACTGGTATCTCTGGGAGGCCTGGGTTTTTTTTTTTGTTGTTGTTGTTGTTGTTGTTTTTTAAAGAAAACAGAGTAGGAATGCATGGGGGAGGGGACTGGGAATGGTGGAGGGAGAGGGGAAGCTACGGTCAGGATGTACTACATGAGAAAAGAATTTTTAAAAAAATTAAAATGCCAAAAGTGAGTCTGGTGTTTCATGTGGGTAATCTCAACACTTGGGAAGCTGAGGCAGGAGGATTGATTGTCAAAATTTGAGAACAACCTGGGCTGCATGTGAGTTCTAGTCTAGACTAAATTGAAGAATAAGATCCTGAAAAGAAAAGGCAAGGACAAAACACACACTAAAGTCCTTTTTGAGCAATATTCATATTTATCTCGTTAACTTCTCTGTGACAAAGATATTGCACTTGGCCTCTGAAGAGCAAGGATTTATGATAGACAGAGAATGATCGTTGTAAAAGTTTAAAAGGCTGTACAAGATGATAAGCGTCAATCTACCATTACACTCCCAACAATCCGAGAGCTTTGAGTTGACAGCATCTCCCATCATAAATATGAGAGGAAAAATAAGATTCTGAGAGACTGAGTGAAACTTCCATAATAAAGTACATGATTGAAAGATAAACAACTTTGACAAAGGACAGAAAAGTAAGTTCATTCTTTGATATTCTATGCTCAAATCTCATGTACTGTCTCTCTCTCTCTCTCCCTCTCTCTCTCTCTCTCTCTCTCTCTCTCTCTCTCTCTCTCTCTCTCTCTCTCTCTCTCTCACACACACACACACACACCTCTCAAATGGGCCAGACAGAAATACACTAGAATACACTAGATGCATTGTTGAAGAGAAAGTTACTTGTGGAGAGAACAGCCTAACAAAACTTTCCGAAGGTGTTTAGATTAAGTAGACCCTCTCCACTACAGTACGGGGCCGTGTCGTTATCCTCAGATGAGCTGTAGAGAATCCCACTCAGCTGCTCCTGTTTTGCATGATTTCACCAGCAAGGACTCTTTCTTGCTGAAAAAGGGAGCCCTTCCTTTGCACAGGGATCTTCTGGCAGGAACCCCCTTGTCAGGAGAGGTGGTAATTAATACTCGCCCTGGGTCCTAGGAGGGAGCTTGGCGGAAAGTGCAGGGAGGGGGTGACAAGGGACAGATTGCCTGCTATCTGATCAGGAGGCCAGCGCCCCAGTTTACTTGAAGGAACAAAGACCTGGTCTGTGCACCAATCTTTTGAGCCAATAAACCCCAGCAGGGCGTGAAGTGGTCTGGGAGTGACCGAAAGCCAAATCTGTTAGAGAAATGAGAGGCTTATAAATATCAGAGCCACGGGGTGGGGAAGTGACTCTAATGGAATTAGGGGATATTCCTGGCAGGACTTGGCTCTGTAGTGTCCTCTCAGTTCCCAGAGGAGGCACTTAGTAAGGAGTTAAACCCCTTACTCACAATGGAGAAGTAGGCAAAGGAACCAATGAACTGTAGAGCATTTATCAGTGAGTTTCCCACTTGTACCAGGAGCATGACACCCCAACTGGAGAACAGAGCGGGGAGGCCTGGAGGAAACCCGGTACCACTGACTTGTTCCTGCACAGTTACTTCTCCCCCTGCTCCAAATAAAGACGAAGCCCTTGGGGAAGAAACATAAAGGAAGCCAGGCTCTAAAGTTGTTAAAAGCCACTCTGAGGTGCAGCATAGCTTTATGGGTTGTGGCAAACTGGGAGAAGAAACACGTACATTATCATCAATACCAAACTTTCCTATCTTGACTACCATTTTAAGCTAGGTAGATATGATGTAAACATATCTTGAGTCAGGGTTCTCCTCTATAAAGTCTGGACCATATTATTCACTCTGTAAGGAGAGCTAAAAGCACAGAGATTTACCAATAATGGGTCCAGAAAGGGAGACACCAAGCTGCTTATCAGAAACTGGGAGAGGAGGGAACAGATCCATCAGGGAGAAGGGCATAAGGAAAGCAGATGGTGTGAGAGGAGGGAACGTGTAGAAAGTCCTAAAAGAATGGCAACAAGGCCTAGGGAGTCCGGCGTCCTTGAGCTCGAAGACTTAGAGTCAGAGTTTGAGGCTGGATCTGATAATAACTGTGGTAGTAATAATTAGCATCTGTTAAGAGCATGCCACAGACAAAACTTCATTCTGAGATTTTGCATTTATCAAGTTTAGTACTTGAGATGACATTCATAGGCAAGTATTGTGGTCTCATTTTACAGATGAGAAAATTAAGACAAGGGCAGAGGAGGGAGCTCAGTTGGCAAAGTGCTTGAGTAGCATCCATGAAGCACTGAGTTCAGTTCCCTGCCTCACACGAATCTGACATTGTGGTGCATGTCCGTAATCCTAGAATCTAGGAGGTAGATGTATGAAGACCAGATATACAAATGATGCCTCAAAAAGAAGAAGGAGGAGGAAGAAGAAGGGAGTGGGGAGAGATTGACAGAGATTAGATTCCTCACTCAAGTTCACAATGATAGGAAATTAGGGATCTGAACTCCAGAAGTCAACTTAAACAAGGTATGAGAAAAACCAACTAGTGTGTGTGCGTGTGTGCATACATGTGCGCATGTGTGTGTGTGTGTGTGTGTGTGTGTGTGTGTGTGTGTGTGTTTTCATGGCATAGGCAGAGATGTATACAGCCACATGAAGGAGGTGTGACTTGAGGAAAGAATGAAGGAGCTTAGGTTTAAGAAGAAAATGAGGAACTGGGTAGAAACCAGTGTGACCATCTAAGCAAGAGATGGCGGGGTTGTGGCACAGGTGGCAGAGAGGAGGACGGGGAAGTAACTGACGGCAGAACAGACTGCATCACGTGAGCTGAGAAGGGCCAAGCCAGAAGGGCTCACCAGAGACAAGGAACTTCGAGGGTGGTGGTGCTTTATGCCTGATGGATTGGGAACCTTTTAAAATGTTGTTCCTAAGCTTTTAATATGAAAAGGAGCCAGTTTCTCTGTGATGGAGTTATCCCACGCTCCAAAGATAATGCGAGAAAAACAAACTCGTAACTTCTTTCTCCAGACTAAAGGGCACGCAAACACCACAGCAGCAGAGAACCCACACGCTGTCCCCACTTAACTCTGGTGATCTGCCTGTGCAGCTCTGACCTCCTGTAACATGATCTCCTCACACAGGAAAGGCATGCCGTGCTGATAGACAGGTATTAGGGTCAGGATTAGCATAATATGCACCAGGATTATATCCTTTAGTGTGTGCAGGTATGCCCACATTTACACATGTTACCAAAGTAGTGAAGAAAGAAAGAAAAGAAAACGATGTCAGAATAATCGTCACTGAGGTTGCATTCGTTTGTGCCCGTTTTCCAGTCAATGTTATTTTTTTAAATTAAGCTGCAGACAATATCAAAGAACCATAGTGAGAATTTTGTTTTCTTTAAGAGAAAAAATAGACTGTACAACCATTGATAGAATATTATGCAGTGATAAAAATATTTTTCCTTTAAAAGAAAAGTACCTTAAGTTAAATTTTGAAAAATGTTCAATGGTATAAACCGTTAGAAAACAGATGCCTGCCAATACTTTTCCAAACATTCCCAGGGTCATCAAACAGGGTTAAGAGGAGACTGCAAAAGTGTGATGACTGAGTGCAATATGACATCCTGGATGCAACCCTACAACAAAACCCAGACCAAGGAAAAGAGCAAACAAATACTCTGCAAACTTTCCCGGGTCTGAGGTTTAATGACTCATGTATGTCTTTTTATACAATGACTACTTTAAATGATATGTTGGTTTTTAATTTCACATGTCAAAATCCTGGAGATGTGTTGCCCAATGTGCTAAGTATCTCCTTCTTTCTATAATAATTTACTGCAGAAGAGGCCCTCTGGCAATTATGCCATAGGCACAGGGAAAACAGGGAACCCAAAGCATTTATTGAAGAGAAAACAACATTTATGCAACTTATTAAAGTTAGGCTCTGTTTATATGCTGAGTGAATCTGAACCATAGGGGACTGCCAATATCTGGCTGCTGTTTATATTTGAAATATGGTTCAATCTAGCGCATGCGAGGAATGAGCTGCTTCGCCAATGGGCAAGTCTCCAGTCTCCAGCTGGCTCCCCTGACAACCCAGGTTTACTGCAGGCCACTAATAAGTAGCCACTCGGAGTGGTGAACTTGGTTAAAAAGTTTCCATAGGTTATGTTTTCACCTCCTTCTGTCTTCTCCCCCTACGGCACCTACAACCCCAGAATAAGTAATCTAACTCTGGCAGGACAGGAAGAACCAAGTGGGGCAGACTGCCTTTGTGACGCCCAAGAAATTAAGCAAAGTCTACGCAGATCGGGGATGATTTTTATTGATGCCTAGGAAAGCCTTTCTCCTCGCTGGGCTATTTAAGAATTACCTATTGTTTGTGGAGACAGAAGAAGGGCACGGGATTTCCTGGGGGACCTGGCAGTTATAATCAAGACTGCAGAAACCTTAGGGAATGAAGGTCTGGAAAAAGTATTTGGTTTGTTAAAAGGGTCCCGCGCCCCGCGTTTGACCCGCGTTGCAAAGTCCTTAGTAATAAGGCAGTATTTTATCCTTGCTTCCTCTCGCCCTCCTTCCCCCTCCTTCCAATTCCTGACTTTTTTTTTTTTTTTTACCCCCTAGAGTAGCAGCCAAGGAGCATGGGGTGAGAAGTCGCTGGAAGGACAAGTTGACAGATAGGACTTGGGTCGCTGGGTCACTGCGAGGCGTCGTGATCTGGACTCAGACAGAGCGATTTCCTCGGTGATTTTAATCTTTTCGTCTGTTCACACGTCATGCCACCTGGACATAATGCAGAGAAATCTGGAGGCTTAACAAAGTTTTCCCCTCGCCCTAAAGCTCACCCAGGGAATAGGGGAGGAGGGAAGGAAAGAGAATTAACCCTTTCCCTGCCTTCCTCAGCCAGGGCAGCAAACCTTCCTGGTCTCACCTTCCTGACAACAATTCCAGGTCTCTGAATAATGAGGTCCTTGTCTTTATGGACTCTGTAAATAATTTAAGTTGCCCCCTTTGCTGCCAAAGGAACATGTAAGTGGAGGCTTTATCGTTTTTGGGCTGACTCTTTGCCCAGATTTTGATTGACTTTCAAATCTCTTATTGTAGATTCTCAAAAAGAAATTATTTTGGTATTGGAGGTGGGGTGCAAGGAGAAAGGATGTTGAGGAAAAGGACTACCACAAAGGAAAATATTAATATCTTCTCCATCACTGTGGCCAAACAGTTTGCTTGTCTGACTTCCCCATAAGGTTTGAGCTATTTCTGACCAAGAGTGTTGATGCTTAGAATTAGCAGATTTTAACAAAGTGGATGCCAGCATTCCAGAAAAATGATTCTTCAGAATTTGTTGGAGCTAGGTATGAGGTAAGAGCTAAGAGAGAGCTGAGTGGGTCATGTGAGGAAGAGGTGCTCCTCTTCCAGGTCTCACCTGAGGATAGAGGTAGAAAGAGAAAGGCCACTGTGGGGATGCCTAAAATCTGGGCATTTACAGGAAAATGGCTGGACCAGGGACCATTCAGTGAAACAAGCCAGACTTGGAAATAAAACCTAATTTTTTCTCTCATATGCAGAATCTGGATTTAATTTTATAGATACTTGTTTCTATATCTACCTACATGTTGAGGGGGGTCTCAGTGGAGGAGGCGGAACAAGAGAGGGAGTGGAATATATGTAACAGGAAAGCAGAAAAGGGATTATTTAGGAGAGGAAGAGGAGGGTAATGAATGGATACATGTGGGGGGCAGGGGGATGAGAACAATGTAATAATATGTATATAGGAAAACATCCTAGTGAGACCTAATGCTCTTCACAAAAACATTACATGGCATTAAACGGTGGAGCAACTCCTACCCATCTTCCCAAGAACAGCTGCCATGCTTCTGATCCCACACTTGTTAACCTGTCTTGGTTATCTGCTTGGATGTCAGTGCCAGGCTATAAAATTCATAGAGAGTCTGTCTGTCCATCACATCCCCAATGTGTCTGAGTGATAGTGAAGTATTTAAAATACCCACTTATTTACCCAGCATGGTCTGAGCACCTACCATTGCCAGGTACACACCAGACAAAAAAAGGATGAAATGAGCAGAAAGTTAGGATCTACATTCCCAAGTTGCTCCCATACTCATAGGGGAGACGGACAAGAAAAAGAAGATAAGAACAGTAAATTTGTCTGCAGATGCAATCCTGGTGCATAAGCTCCCAGGGGAATATGGAGGGGCCTACTCTACTGGAAAGACTAGGAATGAACTAAGAAGGCACGCAGTATAAACTGGAACCCATGCAAGCCTGTCAAGAAAACACCACAGCAGCATCTGATCAGAGGCAGCACCCTCTCCAAGGGTGAGAGGGGACAGACTGGAGAAGAGAGGGAAAGGCTCCCCAGAGCTTGACATCACAGTATACAGCCCCAGGGGATTAGAAGGGAGAAATTCCCTCCATGTTCCTGGCATCAGTGATTGAGTTCTTATTGGTATGATGCACCAATGTGGAGAAAGTAAGAAAGAAAGGAGGCCATATTAGACGCCATGGTGTTCTGGATGTGTTAATTATTCACCGTTACCAATTTAACCCTGCTGGCTTAAGTTGTTCCCATTGCTTGGCTTTGAGTAGATGATGCTTATCGTGCAGCCAATTGACATAACTACATTTAATTAAGATGGACCTGGAATTGTGGCTCAAGTTCTGATACTGAAAGTCTTCTACTTTCCAGTGTGTCACCTCTGCATGGAGTACAGGTGAATGTCCCTCTCCCAGCATGGACAGCATGGGTCATGAGATATGAATGAGATGATGTAGCTAAAGGCTACTCAGAAGTGGGTAGTGAGATAGTGCTGTGGGATGTCCTTCTGTATGCTGTGAATATGTGTTGCTCTCATTGGTTGATGAATAAAGCTGCTTTGGCCTATGGCAAGGCAGGTAGGAAATCCAGGCAGAGGTACAGAAGAAAACGGGTAAAGTCTAGCAGACACCATCCACCTGCCCAAGGAGCAAAATGCCAGTAGCCCGATAACTCCACAGCCATGTGGCAGTACATAGATTAATAGAAATGGGTTAATTTAAGTTGTAATTGCCTGAGCCATCGGCCAAACACTTACAATTAATATTAAACCTCTGAATGATCATTTTATAAGGGGCTGTGGGACCAGGTGGGATGCAGAAAAGCCTCTGGCTACAAGATAGGGCAAATCCACAAGTCCTTCCAGGCCAAGGATTTGGAGGGTACTTTACTACAGTGGTTCTCAACCTTCCTAATGCTGTGACCCTTTAATACAGTTTCTCATGCTGTGGTGACCCCCAGCCATAAAATTATTTTTGTTACTACCTCATAACCTAATTTTGTTAGTTATGTATCATAACATAAATACTTTTGGAGATAGAGGTGTGTCGAGACCCACAGGTTGAGAACCACTTCTTTAGCCCTCAAAGCGGCCTGACAGAAGGCTAATGAAAATTAAACACACCCACCAAATTGGAGTTAGCAGACATGACTCGTGAAAACCCTTCTCTGATGAGATTGGCCAAGTGGTATAGCTCTGAGGAAAGCCACCAGCTACATCTGCAAGGAGCTTTCCAGAAAGAGGAAAACTACAATTAGTTCCTCAGTCACGTGACCCCAGCCTGCACAGGTGGTAGCCCTAGGTCTTGGCCACATTCCAGTTTGGGTAATTCCATTCCTCTTCTCATTATTCTGGCTTCAGCTCCACTGGGAACATCGCCTTCTTTTCCTGTCCTACATTTGGAAGCTGCCATAGCTAGGAGAGAGGCTATACTGAGTGCGTTTTCCCCGTTTTCTAATGAGACGATTTTTCTTGTCTAGACAAGGAAAATTAAGGAGACCGACTTCTAGACCGACTTCCAGAGAGCGAGCTTATTTTTAAAATCTAGCCCCTAGACCTTTCCTCACTAACCAGGTAAATTAGTGAATCGTAAACCATAATAACTATGGAAACTGGTCTGTGGAGACTACAAAAGCAGAGAGGGAATTGCTCGCCTTTCAGGCAGACCACAGAAACTCTGAAGTGACCAGGCCACAATGGAGAGCATGAAAACTGAAGACCTCCAGATCTAAATACCACGTTATTTGAAAAGTGAAACACTGTGTAAACAAACACATTGTTTATAGGTCAAAAATCTTAGTCCCTAATAGTTGAAATCTTAAATTTGACAGACTAGGAGTAAGTAGGTAGGACTTTGAGAGATGGAGTCTATAGAGTGAGCTGAAGATCAACTTGCATAAGGAGCTACCCCCAGCCTTGGACCAACCCTGTGCTTCTGTTCCTGGTTGCTTCCTCTTCTGGCTTGGAAAACTTGCATTATGAAATCATGGTTTCTTTGCTTTCCCAACAAGCTTCTCCTCTATCTCTTAGGACAAAGTCTGTCATCTACATTCAGTAGAATGCTGAGACTTTGAATTCAAAAAACCTGAGACCTGGGGAGAAAGCTTAGTGGGTAAAGGGTGTATCGTCAAGCAGAACATGAGTTAGATTCCCCTGAACCCACATCGAAACCCACACTAGGTATGAGTCTGGTCCTGATCCTTCCCCTTAGTGGTAGAGAGACCCTAGAAAGGAAAGAACCTTTGGTAACAAACCGGAAGCTGCTAACTTAATTCAATCTAAAACGTTTAATGACATTCAAATTTAAAATCTAGAATTTAAAATTCGTAAATAAGAAAGTGCATTAACTCTAGGATACTACTCTCTTGGACACTAGCACCACCATCTCTAGTTACTACAATGCCGTTTTCTGCAAGGGAGACTCTTCCCACCCCAAACACAGTCGATGAGGGAAACCAGCACCCAAGTGAGAAGCTCGGGCTTCTGAAAATGGAATTAGTTCTGATTAGGGTCATTTTGGAAATAGTGGCATACACAAATTGTTTAAGAATGCTAGGCTTAGACCTTTTGGGATTAAAAACTTGCTCTGTCTGTATCTTAGACAATGTCATGGGCAAGGCTTAGCTTCCTAACCTGTAAAGTGGGAAAGTAACAAGTGTTTCCCTGGCAGGGCCCATGGCTGTAACTAGGATGAGGTCAAAGTTCTGGTGACAACTAAGTATTCAGGTGGCTCCAGCGAGGAGCTCCCTTGTCTATCTAAGTCTTCGAGGACCTGCAGGTATACTTTTGAGGACTTCATCACTTCTCTCATGGGAAACAACTTTCTTTGTTACCTGTTTTGCTAACTCTAAGATCCCAACACTGAAAACATTGCTCTGACTAGCAAGTGCATTTCCTTGATGTTACCAGTAGGACTATTAACTCTGGTGGCCCCCTAACTAAAACTGTTCTAAATGAGAATAAAAGGCGTGTAGAAGCTGGAGGTATGAATTCATTATACACTCTGAGTTTTCAAAAGTGTTTTGTGTCCTAAATGAATGACAGGTGAGAAAACCTCCTTGCCCACATTTTCCACAAAGGGAAAATTTTGAGTGACAGCTCTGTGTTGATAATTCAACTTTTAGTGGAGTTCCCAAAGGATTTCCTGTTTGGGCATGTAGAGACTTCCTTCCAACATAATGACACAATTGGAAGTGACAGAACTCAACCATGTGACAGGGAGGGAATCGGGATGAGGTCACATAAAGAAGCCATGTTCACCTGGGAAAGAGATACAAGGGCTCCTGCATCATCTCTTTGCCCCAATTTCCTGAATCTTCAACTCTTTCACTTGCAACAGTATTTGGTTCACAAACTTTGTCACTCACCTAGAGAGTAAATCATTTGTACCTTTGAATTTCAAAGGAAGCTCCTTGCTCTAGTATTGTAGTTGTTCTCTGGTTGGGGTTCGAGCCCAAATGAGAAATTCCCACCCTGATGATAGCAACAGGGTCTATACCATTCTGTAATCTCAAGCAGAGCAACCCTGGCTAGAGGAGTCCCTGAGCAGGGGCGAAAGAACTCTGTAACTTGAACACTTCCCAGCTCAATAGCCAAATCTGATAACTAAAATAAGAACTGAGGAATTTGACTCAATTACCTAAGGTAGATGTCATCAAATTATGGCTCACAAATCAAATCCAGCCTGTTGCCTCTTTTGATAATTAAAGTTTTATTGGAAAAGTACTAACACTTGTTTATGTATTATCTCTGTCAGTTTCATCCTACAAGAGCTAACAGAGATGCTGCAGAAAAGACCATGTGACATTAAAGCATGAAACACTTTCTGTCTTATACTCTAAGGGAAAAATGTGTTGACTCTTGACCTAAAGCCACTCCAACAGGCAGAAAAACCTGGAAATCCCATGAATGTCTTCTTAATCTTGACCTAAAGCCACTCCAACAGGCAGAAAAACCTGGAAATCCCATGAATGTCTTCTTAATCCTGATCTATGAATTTACCTCTTGCATCACACACCAACATACAAAAATAGCAAGGAAATGGAAAAAATACAACATGCATAAATACTCGGAGCTCTGCAAATAGAAGAGTTGACTAAACCTGAATATTTCTATTGTTTTTATTGCTTCTCTAATCAATACCAGAGGACTCATGTAAAGCTGGCAGACCTAAACAAAACTTTAACCAGGGTAGATAATTGGAGATAAACTCTGTAGTTCACTCCTGTTTTCCATGGCCTTTGATCTGCACATCTAGATAGTTGCACTCTGCTCATCACACTTGCTATTGTTATGTGTTCTCTTTCGTGTGCCTTTTGTAGAAAAGGGGAAAAAAGCCCTGTTTAAGGATCATTCAGCATCTTAATAAGTGCTTCATGAAGATTAAGTAGCAAGGGCATTTAAAGAACAAACCACAGCCAGCGAACTTCATAGCCTCTTACAGTGAAATTTCAAATTAGCAGATGAAAGGGAAGCAAGGATCTTATATCTCTGCCGTTTTGTAAAAACACTTGAGACAGGATCACTCACAAAATGCAAGTGGCAAAGTCATTTTCCATCAGCCTTTGCCAACTCAAAGAGACTTCAATATTTCCATCTAGACTGAAGGAAGAAGAATGATAAAGGACAGCCAGAAGAGTTTGGGCATAAAGGTGGCACTTCTGTGGTTAGTAAATGATATCAGCGTTGACCTTGAGCAGAGCACACTAAGGTCATGATCATCAAATATGTGGAAAATGCTCAAATTTATAACAAAATCTTATGGAAGGTCAAGTAAATAGGAAAAAGGAATTAAATAAAGGCAGATATATGGACTTAGTGACAGCAAATGACAACCCCCAGAGACAAATAAGTAACCAAAATCTGACCGTTAAAACAGCTCTTCCAATTTCAGACATTAAAACTGACTGAGCAGCCAAAATATTCAACCAGAAGTTCAAGTTACTGTGATAGCATATGGAAAATTTAGGGGCACTCATCCCGATTACAACAGTGAAGATGAAAAGTTGTGACGAGAATATCAGGCTTGCAGTTTAACACTAAAAGATGGCCGTTCATTTATGTATGCATTCATTCATTCATGCATGCATGCAAAAACAATTTGCACCAAGTGCCTATTTTATGTTAAATACTAAAGAACAGAGCAAGCATGAATCCTACCCTCATGGAGCTTCCTTTTCTCTCTCTTTCTCCCCAGCCCCCACAAATACTTCTTCAGGAGCTGATTAGCACTACAAAGTAAAGAAAGCAAAAAAATGCAACATACAATAATCAAGGAGGAACAGACATGCTATGCTACATTGGATGGCAGTTGAGGTTCTCAGAAATATAATTTGATTGGAGAAAGAATGGCCAGGCAGAGGAACAAAGGGCAACGATCCTAAAGTAAGAATGCACCTGACATTTGGGGACCAGAAGGAGGAACATGAAGGACAGAAAAAAAGAGCTTGGGAGCCAAGGTAGGCAGGTAGCCGCAAAAGACAATAGTAGCTTATAGGTTGGGAAAGGGATTTGTGTTGTATGCTTATTAAAATGAGGAACTTTCTTTAAAAGATTCTGGTTATCCTGGGCAGCCAAATAGAAGGATGGAGGCCAGTTGGGATGTTACTACACATTATGAGAGGCATAATGATCTAGGGACTGGTAGATGCAAGCCATGGTGAAATGAGTGGATTACAGGATTATTTGAACATGTATCTGCAGGGTGTTATCACTGGTATGGATGCAGGAAAGAGAGGTAAAGAGTTAGAGATGTAGACATGCCTTGCAGGTTTCGGGCCTAGTGAGGATAAGCTACATTGCTCTTTACTGAATGAGAAAAACTGGGAAACAAGACAGATTAATGAAAGAACAAACAAACAAAAGCAAACAAGAAAAACCAAGTGTTCGAATTATCCCTGGTCCACAAGTAGCAAGATACCCACATCATGTTCCTTCACTTGGTACATCCAGGCATTCTCTCTCCATCTTGGGTCCCTAACAGATCCCCAGGAAACAAAGTTTATGCCATGACAGCCAACAACAAGGACTAGCATTGTGTTCAAGAAATTTCTAAAACCATGGACAGGGAGCCATAGAGCTGAAGTGTTCCTGCCTCCACTGCTCACATGACAGCTGTTGTAATTGCTGAAAATGTTAGCTTAAAAACAACATTACCAGCCCAAGGAGTTTGGTTTGGGTCACACTCCATCAAAAAGCAGATGTGATGGGCCAGTGCAGGGAGGAGGGGAGAAGAGCAGAGGAAGATGGGGAAGATGTTAATTTGTGGGCTGCATTTAGAAAGTAGATTGATGAGTGGGTGGAAACCTATTGTTCTCTAATTCAGAACGAAAATAGCAAAATAAATACTGTGAGACTGCGGCTTGTCACGATGAGCAGGTCACCTTCTTTTGTGGGATCTTTAATTTATCTGTTAAATGTAAGTTATCGTTTGAATAACTTCTCACACTTTCTATTTTCAGTATTTTCAGAAAGTCTAGGTTCTGGCCACTCCCACTCCTTTATCTCCTTCCAGGACACATTGCCCACCCCCACGAGGTGTGTGTTGATGGATGAGGAGGATCTCTTTCAAGACATTCAGGTTAAGAGGCAGGCTCTGGCACTGATGAGAATTAGAACTAAGAGAGTGAGATCAAATCTACCCTCATTTCCCCAAGAGTATTAAAGCCTCTCTCCGGAACTCTGGAGTCCTCTGAAGCTCTAAGTATTTGCTTGATACAGGCCCTCTGCTACGTCCAAAGCTAGGCAGCAATCCTAACCTCTTCCCACTGGATTCTAGCAGTAATGCCTCTGCCCCTTCTAGCTGTGACTGTTAAAAACATCCCCAGAAATAGCCAAATGTCCCCCAGGGCCACACAATTGTCACTGGAGGAGAATCACTGATCTAAGATAAGCAGGGCCAAAAAGTTCTGCTTTCTTGTGTGAATGAAACTTCACCCTGGGCAGCATGCCCTCTGGTACAGGACTCTACCGACAACAGGATTTGCCCCTGATATAAATTTCCTTCCATACGATTATGAGAGCCATAGTTTATTTGTACATTAGCATATCCAGCTGCTGGTCTGCTTTTGCCTGATATTTCGGTCTAAATTCAGTAGTTTGCCATAAATAACACCCAGTCAGCTGAAGGCTGAAAACACCGTAAACAAACAACTCCTTAAGCCCTTTGGGCTTTTTGGTGTTTTTCTTTTGTTGTTGTTGTTATTGTTTTTGTTTTGTGTGTGTGTGTGTGTGTGTGTGTGTGTGATGTTTTCGAGTATACACCGTGCAAACCACTTCTAGCTTGCAAGGAAATTGGGTGAAATTAGCCAACCCCGATGCCATTACTTAAATTGGCCCATTAAAAATGAGCTGCAAGTGAAATACAGCTTTATTAAACAGATGAGATTGCATCAGAAATGATGAATCATGAAGTTTCTTTTCAGTATTACAATGGCATGCGACCTTTTAAACTTTAATCATTCACCTCAGAGTCTGAACTGTCGTCAGGTGTACAGGCTGCTTGCTGATTGCATTAACATGAGGCAGCTGGGGAGCTGTTGGTGACAATTCTCCACAGGCTGTAGCTAGCATGGATCAGTGACACAGAGACAGCTCAAGGCCTGTCTGGAATGGGAATGTGGCTATTTCTGTCAGGGTCTAGACATGCCCAGGGAGAAACGTCTAGTGCCTCCATATTGTTTGGACTACCAGACTCTGAAGAAGGGTCCATCACATAATAGAGACTCCAACTGTTTCCTAAGTAAGTCTCTGAGTCCGAGGTATTGGAATAATCTGCCGCATTTAGATAGTTCAAAGTAACACAGGCAGTAAATGAAAGTCTTTGATTCCAAACTTCTAGTTCTTTCCATTGTGGATTCCAAACTGTAGCGTGCTATTGATGAAAGCACAAACTCAGCTTCTGTCCCAATGCTTCCGGGTGCTAACTGAAACCTTTCACAAGACATTTAAGCCCCTCCCACACATGTGTGGTCCTCATGGGCTGTTTGTGGAGGAGTGTTGAGATGATGAATGTAACTAGCTTAGCATGATGGATGGTATAGTGTGAGCGCCCAACAAACATGATTTATAATTATTCATAGTGTCATAAAGATGTCCTATGGGACAACATAGAGCTGGTATCTAGAATTCTCTAGTAGACCTGGACAGCACTCTAACTTCATTCAGGCCCCAATTAATCTGTTTACCATTCTTTCTTTGTTGTAGTTATAAGGAAGCCAAATAAGGGACCACTAGTCAGTCATGATTCACCACCTTGAACTAGAAGGGTCCTGCCTCTGTGTTTTGTGATGCCTGTTTGCAATGGGAGGAAATTATGGAGAATAGCATATGGGTACACAAATAGCTACCATCCAATAGCTAGACCCTACTTCAATGGTTCCTAAACTTCCCTCTCCGTTAAAATCACCTTAACATTCTGGTTACGTTTTAAATCACTTTGTATCAAAGTTCCTAGGAAAGGACAAAGGAATCATTACTGTTGGAGAGTTTCTGGGTAATTCTATAGTTCAGAGAAGTTTGAAGGTAACTGTCTTAGTTATCTCATATGAACCACAGGAATCCTGTAGATTCAATTCCACTGGGCCCCTCTGTAAATGCCCCATGATACTGTATCCACTTGAACAGAATATGACCATAGACTATCATATATGTCACCCAAGAACTGACAAGTCACCTATGATAGAACTAGCAAAGCCTATAAATTAGTTATATTTTTGTGTGCTTTGACTTTTAAACCAGTTTATAGTTTCCAAATGATTAAAATGAAATAAGTCTGAACTTCAACTTAAACTATGGAGTTGAAGGATGCTAATGTTCATCTCACACAGCCACAAAGGCAAGGGTTCTTCTGTCTATTTGTGTGTCCTGTCTTCAGTGTCTAGAATGTCTCGGGCCATTCTTGGTCTCTGTACTCTAGTCAGAGTGAGTTTTTCAGTTCATCATTCCATGGCTCAATTTCCTCATCTGTTACATGGCAGTACCAACACCCACTATGATTCCAAGAACTAACACCCAATGATTCCAAGAACCAACACCCAATATGATTCCAAGAAGGAAGAAAGTGCTTCCTTTGAGAACGCACACCTGACGGGTACTAACTGCAGCTGACTAGAGTGCCAAGGCTAGGGTTGACTTCATCTCCCACAGATTCCGCAGAGAGAGAAATGCTACTCTGCCCTTGGAGCTTTGTGACTAATGTGGTGGCTTGTGTGGAAAGGCCTTGTAAAATATACATCCGAGGCTGGAAAGACCATTAAGCAAGTAAAAACACTGGATTCACAAGCCTGATGCCTTGAGTTTGGAACCTCAGAACTTGCATACAAGCCAGAGGCAATGGTACAATTTTCTAATCCCAGCATATCTCCCTGAGAAGATGGGCAGCAGAGACAAAACCATCTCCTGAAGCTCATGGGCCATCAAGCCTGGCTCACACAACTGCAAAGAGGCCCCGTCTCACTCAGGATGCAAAGGCAAGGTTCTACACCTGCAGGTTGTCCTCTGACACCTGCAGATTGTCCTCTACTGCACACTGTCGCACTTGAGCTCCTGCACCTACATGCATGTGCACACATACAAAGTTAGAATAGGTATACTCCTGTACAGAAGTAAACTATTTCAGACAGCATAAAGTGAATGCTCAGTTAATGCAAAACAAAATGCACAGCACCTTTTCTTTAAAACGTGTCCTTCTTTTTCCCCCTCTTCCTCTGTCACTCTCCAAATTTTAATATGGGCCTCCTCTATAAATAACGATAGTGGCATACTGACAACCAGATTTAAACACTGCAGCACAGCACCCTGTGCAAGGAGAAGGCTGACATGGAGCTTCTATTTTTATATGTTTAGTGATATATCCGAGTGTCACTCAACAACAACAGGAAAGGAGCCACTGAGCTGATATCTTGCTCATCTCTGCACCTCTCCCCTGCCTACCACTCAGACACATCCCTGACAAGTGCAACCTGTCTCCACCTGCTCCCCACCTGTCAATATTTGGATTTCAGGGGTAAAAAAGAGAGTGAAGAACATGACTCTTTGTTTTCATTAGGGTAAAAGTAGATGGTCTGAATGATGATCTGTGCTTAGTGCTTTTGTGAGGCTTTGGGATTAAATTGAAATGCTTTATTAAGTGATCTCTGCAAATAGGAATCCAGGACCTTCAGAGACAGGAATCAAACTAGATTCTGGAAATGGATGGAGACCACTAGGGAAATGCAAGGGACTATCTGAGCCTCTGAGATAAGAGCTTAGTCAGGACAGAGGACCCATATGCTCTGACTGCCAGGAGAAGTGTCCTGTGATGGTGCACCCTACCCAAGCAAACCCATGCTACAGCCCTCCTCTTCCATGCAAACCCTCCATAGGCTGAACTGAGGCATAGCCGTCCTTACTGATGATATAGCCTAAGAGCATGATCTATCAAATATCAGTGAATTGCCAGTTCAAAATACCTGTGAATGTGTCACATGGGAAAAGATCAGACTCCACCCAGAAGACAGTGTCATCCAAACCTCCAAATATAGGCAGGAGAGGTGAAGGCATTGGTTCACAACTCCTTATCTGAAGCTTGCTTCAAATACTAAATGGGATGTTCAGGTTTGTCTTTGAAAATTGATGGAAGCAGCAAACGAAGTGAAAGAGAGAAGACTAGAAAACCAGGCAATCACAGGTTCAGGAACTTGTTTTGCAACTTCCTGGATATGAAATTTTGAATATGTTGCTTTACTTACATGAACTTGTTTGCTCATCTGTAATAGATTTGGCAATGCCTGAGAAGTATGAAATTACATAAACAAGGTTCCCAGAATACCAGTTCTTCATAATAAGGAATACCTAATACAAAGCCCAGATGGATGCTAAATACAGTTTCAAGTACTTTTTGAAGTATCTGTAGTTGTATTAATGCCTCTAGTTGCTTATTTCTTTTGGAATCTTTACTCATAAGATTGAATTACACTCAGGTTAATAATTTGGAGGCTGAGACTGTTTCTATCTGTTGTTTCAATCCTACAGAAAAGGTACTGATATAAGGAATGGTGTATCTGACCAGAAAGATTCTGATACAGTACTCTGTCTCTCTGTGTTCTGAGGTTACTGTACTGTGAATTACTCAGAGCTTGGGCTGGGCATTTGGGACTCCTTGACAAGTGGCCCAGTGAACCGCCCCATCTCTGAACTCAATCCCTCCCCTTGCACAGAGGTTCAAGCACCAGTCTTGCTCTGGCTGCTTCCCAATAGTGGTGGTTCTGGTAGAGAGTCCAGGAGGAGTCCTGGTACTGGAAGAGTGCTACAAACAGAATACTTACTATATCACATGTCCTTTTCACTCCAAGAGCATCTAGACATTTGGAGGTCCTCTTATTCTATGTTCATTCAACCAGAAATTAGAACAGAGAAAGAAAGAGCACCCACCAAGACAATAAAAATATTTTTCAAGTTCACATCTGACTATTTAAAGTAAATGAAAACTAAGAAATATATGTTTCTAGAACCTTATATAATCTTAGCACTATGTGATTTAAATTTTTACTTATCTTCTTATTAATATAATATTACTATCTCAAATTTTAAATGAGAATATTGAATTTTGAGACTACTAATTGGTTAAAATCAATATATTAGCAATACAGACTAGATTCAAACTGAACTCTGTATGACTCTGAAACTCTTCAGGTAAAATTATTCTTATCATAATTACTGTGAAAAAATAGCATCCTACTACATAAGACTTTCTAATTTGTCTCTACTCTGTCCGTGTTTTATACTCACAGATTTGTATTAAAGGTTGCTATCATACCTAAAAAAATCTTTATAATTTAACCAAACATGCAGAAAATAGTTCTTATAAAAATAATTACATGTGTTAATAGTCAGTACCCAATACCAACTTCACACACGTAATTGAATCTGAAGCGATCTGAACTAATATCAACAGGGAATGTTCACAGTGGAAAGTGGGGAGAATATAAGATGACCCAAAATAATAGGTACTCTATTTTCAAAATAAATTTTCATTTTATTGTCTTGTCATTGGTTCATAGAATTCAACATCTCAGATTTATATAGGAGTTTAAAGACTATATATATATATATGTATGTATGTATGTAAGCACGTATGTATGTATATAAAACACAATCTATACATATATATGTATGTATGTATATGTATGTATGTATGTATCTATACATATATATGTATGTGTATATATGTGTATATGTACATATACATGTATGTATGTATGTAAGCATATATGTATGTATGTATATAAAACACAATTACTATGAAGCCTAGAGACTGGATCACACAACTTCCTAGCAAATGTCTCCCATGGAGAAACTCACAGACTTGGGAGTTAGCTGTATTGTTATCCCAAAGCTCAAGTCTTAGAAAAAAAACAAGGCCCCTTTGTTTTGCCAATGTATTGTAATGCTGTCCTCTAACACCATGTGTACTAGTGGCCATCAGGGTCTTATTGCTTGCCTGGAAGAATAAGCACCATGTGTCTGTTGAGCCACATGTACAACCAGTGACTGCCTCTTCCCACTGGCCACAAGCTCCAGGGCCCCAGGGATATGTGACTGAGTCTCCTTCCGCAGAACAGACAGAGAGCCCACAAATGATACGAATTATGTGGCATGAAAGCTTTAGCAGGAATGAAGGACTGAAAAGGTGCCAACATGTTCGAGGATGCAGAAGTGTGAAGTCCTTTGATCAGAACTTCATTAGAGTACTGAAGAGGAAAGGACGTGCTGGCTGATGGTGAAGCCAGCAGCCAAGCCGAGCCGTAAGCCTTAAATGCTCTTTTCAAAGGCTTTATTTATTCATTGATTTTTTTTCAGTACTCTGATTTGTTGGTTTCTGTTAAGATAATAATTACCCCTAAGTCCGGTAACCAATCAGTGCTTTAATAAAAAAAAAAAAAAAAAAAAGGCAGTGGGCCTAGCTCGCATTGGAGAAATTTATTGTGAATGTGTGGGTACTGTAGGACAGAGGTGGGGGGCTTAATACTGACGGTAAGGGGTGAATTTGTAGACAAGGGGAAAGGTCTTGGGGTTGAATGCTGATAAAGGCCAATGCTCAGACATACACTGTGCTCAATGATTCAAAGTCCCTGAGTTATATTCATCCCTCCTCAATGGGCTTCAAAGACTGAACGAGTTTCACTATAATACTTGAGTCCTGATTCAGGCAAAACTGAAAAGAACCAAATCAAATGGACTCCAAATAAAGGAAAATTGCAGAAAACTGAATAATATTTTAGGGTGTCTTAGTGTATTTTAGGGAGGACTGGATCATGTTGCACTTGAACACGTTGCACTTGAACACACACTAGTAAGATGATTCAGCAATTGAGTGTGAGGATGTTTTGTCCCTGATTTTTCCTCTCTCTCTCTCTCTCTCTCTCTCTCTCTCTCTCTCTCTCTCTCTCTCTCTCTCTCTCTCTTTCTCGTGTGTGTGTGTGTGTGTGTGTGTGTGTGTGTGTGTGTGTGTGTGAACATATGAATGTGGGCATGTGTGTAGGAGGATGTAGACCTGTGTGTTCATGTGCATGTGGAGGTCAGAGGTTGACCTTCTGTACCTTCTTCAAACATTCTTCTCCTTATTTTTTGAGACAAGGTCTCTCACTGAACCTGGAGCTCACAGGTTTGGCAAGACTAGCTGTTCGGGAAATGTCAAAGGTCCGCTTGTCTTCAGGTCAGTGCTGGGATTATAAAACCATACTGCTGTGACCAGCTTTTATTACATGGGTTATGGGAGGTGTGATTAGGGTCTTCACGATTATGTGGCTAGCACTTTATGGGCTGAGCCATCTTCCTAAGCAGTGGACAAATGTCACTTGTAACCAAGTAGCCCTATATATTTCTTCAAAGTAAGAACTAGTATCCCAATTAGGCTGCTAAGAGCCTCAGAAAAATTCTTTAAACTATCAGCTTTGAGGGTTCCCTCTTACTGTGCTTAGCTTTAATTGTCAACTTGACACACCCTTGAATCTGAAAGGGAATAATTCAGTAATTGTGTCTATTGGGTTACTCTGTGGGTACCTCTGTGAGGGACTGTTTTGATTGAGAAGTGAAGTAAGAGGCACCAACACATGTAGGCAGCACCCTTCCTTGGGCATGTGGTCCTGGCTGGACAAAGAAGCTATCTCAACATAAGCCAATAAGAGCAAGTCAGAGAGAAAGAGTGTGTAGAGTTCCTCCATGGTGTTGAGTTTCTGCCCTGCCTTCCCTCAGTGTTGCATTCGACCTGGAAGTATGTCTCAGTTAGGATGTATTACTATGAAGAGACACTATGACCATGGCAACTCATAAAGAAAACATTTAATTGGGGTGGTTCCCTTACATTATCATCATGACAAGGGAGCATGGCAGCGTGCAGGCAAATGTAGTGCTAGAGTAGCTGAGAGTTCCACATCTTAGAGGCAACAGGAAGTGGACTGACTGACAGACACACTGAGGGAAACTAAAGCAAAAGAGACCACGAAGTCCTCCCACAGTGGCACACTTCCTCCAAAAAAAAGGCCATACCTCTTAATAGTGCCACCCCTTTGGGGGGTCATCTTCTTTCAAACCACCACATATATGCCAAATAAACTGCTTTCTTTTCAAGTCACTTTTGGTCAGAATGTTTTGTCATAGCAACAGAAAGGCAAAGTAGAACACCCCATGTACATACACAGAAGTCATTATTAGGGTAAGCCTACTTCCAAATTAGTGGACTTTGTGTAGAACTTGTCCTGGCCTTAGAGAGTTCCCTTAAACAATGAATGCTGGTGACTGGGGACTTTAACCCTCTTTTCACAAAATAGAGCCCCCACAACACACACACACACACACACACACACACACACACACACACACACACACAGACATTTCACTTCTCCTTCCCAGTTTCTCTCCTCTCCCCTCCCTTTTCTTGTTCACAGAACTTATTTTCCCAAGCTCTTCTCAGTTAGGCGAAGTCTACAAAGAGCGCTGAGGTTTCACTCTGAGGAGTCTCCAGTGATTACACCCGGTCTCTCTCATGCTAGAACTACATATTTATCAACCCCAGAGAGCAAAGATGAGGCAGCACCAGGCTAGTGAGTGACATGAATTGCTGTCACAGCAGAAAACATGCTAGGGAGGCCTCCAGGTGGGGGAGCATGTTAGGTTGGGGAGGGCTGCAACTACAAAGAAAAAGAAATGGGGAAGAGAAGGAAAAGGTGGGAATAAGTGCAGTGAACAATTACGGAGCACACAATGGCGAGCAGTTGCCCATCCCTGCAGGAAATGCCCTCCAGTGGCCAGAAGTGGGTCAGAAGTGTAATGAACCAGGCTGCCCGACATCTGGACTCTTCAGTCCAGCCTCAGGTTTCCACCTGGGTCTGACAACTTCGGAGTTTCCGAGCTCAAAGGTAAGTGGATGCTTTTTCCTTGATGCTTGCCTCCTTTGTTTAGGGGGTCTCTGCAGGTGTCATACAAGGAACAAACCCCACAAAGAGATAAGAATAAAAATGCAGTGCAGATTGACTTTGTCAACACGGATCAGACTTCTGGGAGTCTAAAGACAGGCAGTTTATTCCCAATGTATTTAAGCCCTGTATAATTTGGAAAAAAAAAATGTTTCCTGGTACAGTACAATCCCCAGGGCACAAAGAAGTGTAATTACATTAAGACTCAACTCAGGGTACATATCATTTCCTCCAAGAATTTGGGTTCTAGAGATAGGCCACCTATACTAGCTTAAGAGCCTAAGGGTCTGTCCTGACTCAGTCATAAAGGTTATTTGGGCTGTTAGTCACCTCTGGTCCTAGTTGTGGGAGCTTGGGGTAGCCTCTGGATATCAGAGTCATTTAAATTGCTAGCCACCTCTACTCTTGGCTATAAGAGCTTGGTATGGCCTAGTCCAACAGATAACACAGATCACCAGGCTGTTAGTCACTTCCAGTTCTCAGCTTTCTGGATGGAAGAACAGGTTTTTCATCTTTCCCATTGGAAAATCCTGTAAGCTTAACATTCCCAGTTTCTCTGGAGATCTGTGGGCACAAGGACCTCCATGCTCTGCTCCCAACACTGTGTCAGCTGCAGCCACATTTTGTCTGTGGAGGTCAGAGTATATACTTATTGTTCAGTACCCAGTGGAAGCTACATACCAGACTAGTACTCTTGTCCTACTCACAACTGTACTAGAGTAGTCTTGTTCCGCTCACAATCTTACTGGAGGAAGGGAGGCTTTGCCCTAACCCCTACCCAAACCTATAATCTGTTTCTAAACAGCAATCACTTAAGCCTCTGAATTTGCACTTCCTCTAATACCATCCAGTGTATTTTGCAAACACTTTAGCTTCAGCAAAATTAGACAAGAGTGATGAGCAGCCCATCCACACTGTGGTTCCTACCGTAAGTGTCCCAGGGCATCTTTGATCTTAGTGGCGGATTTGTCTGACCATTATCATAAGTAAATATGGCAAGCAGATTTCCTGAATGCCCAATAGAAGTATTTTGGTCTAACAGTAGGACTTGGTACTAGAGAAATGTGTCATGGGAATGTGACTCAATGACTACGGTGCTTGCTACACAGCCATATAGGAACTGACTTCTAATCTTGGGTATCCATGTAAAATGCTAGATGTGCTTTGGCAGCCTGAGCCTATAATCCTGACATAGGCATTGGTAAAAGGAGAACAGAGGATTCACTGGCCAAGCAGTATAACCAATCAGTGAGCTCCAGGTTCAATGAGAGATCTTGTCTCAAAACAAACAAACAACAAACAAACAAATAAGTAAAAACAGTACAGGGAGACATAGCCGACATCTATATCTGGTCTTCACATGCACACACATGGGCACACACACACACACACACACACACACACACAGAGAGAGAGAGAGAGAGAGAGAGAGAGAGAGAGAGAGAGAGAGAGAAAGAGAAAGAGAGAGAGACTGAGAAATGAAATGGTACTCACATTCCTGATGTTTTTTAAAGTGTTAACTACTTCCTTTTTACCAGGCCATCTTTACAGTCATTTCTGAGTTTATCTTAAATCATGGAAAGAGTCTTCCTTCTATTCTACATATTCTAAATGTCTTATCCTGAGGCTTTAACCTGCTGTCCTCCAACATTCCCTTTATTTTATTATCTCTGACATGATTAACCTCTGTGAGAGTTGAATGCAAGGATATCTAAATGCCTCTTAATGTTATATTGCTGCTCCAAAGGCTGGCCCAAGTGGCCCTCAACCAATACAAGGAAATGGGCAAGACATTCTAACTCGTTCAAATCTGCTTCAGCTTCCTGAAAGAGGCGAAAGGCAAAGCTCTGAAGTTCAAGGCCAGCCCCAAGACTCTACATGCCCAAGACTCCACATGCCCCAAGACTCCACATACCCAAGACTCCACATACCCAAGACTCCACATGCCCAAGACTCCATATGCCCAAGAATCTACATGCCCAAGACTCCACATACCAAGATTCCACATGCCCAAGACTCCACATGCCCAAGACTCCATATGCCCAAGACTCCACATGCCTAAGACTCCACATACCAAGATTCCACATGCCCAAGACTCCACATACCAAGACTCCACATGCCCAAGACTCCACATGCCCAAGACTCCACATTCCAAGACTCCACATACCCAAGAATCCACATACCCAAGATATCATGTACCCAAGACTCCACATACCTAAGACTCCACATGCCCAAGACTCCACATACCCAAGACTCCACATAACCAAGACTCCACATACCAAGACTCCACATTCCCAAGACCCCACATTCCAAGATTCCACATACCAAGACTCCACATACCCAAGAATCCACATACCCAAGATATCATGTACCCAAGACTCCACATACCTAAGACTCCACATGCCCAAGACTCCACATACACAAGACTCCACATGCCCAAGACTCCACATACACAAGACTCTACATTCCTAAGACTGCACATACCCAAGACTCCACATACCCAAGACTCCACATGCCCAAGACTCCATATACCCAAGAATCCACATACCCAAGATATCACGTACCCAAGATTCCACATACCCAAGACTCCACATACCTAAGACTACACATACCCAAGACTACACATACCTAAGTCTCCACATACACAAGACTCCACGTACCCAAGACTCCATATGCCCAAGACTCCATATGCCCAAGACTCCATATGCCCAAAACTTCACATACCAAGACTCCACATGCCCAAGACTCCACATGCCCAAGACTCCACATGCCCAAGACTCCACATGCCCAAGACTCCATATGCCCAAGACTCTACATACCAAGACTCCACATACCCAAGACTCCACATGCCCAAGACTCCACATGCCCAAGAATCCACATGCCCAAGACTCCACATGCCCAAGACTCCATATGCCCAAGACTCTACATACCAAGACTCCACATACCCAAGACTCCACATGCCCAAGACTCCACATGCCCAAGACTCCATATGCCCAAGACTCTACATGCCAAGACTCCATATACCCAAGATCTACATACCAAGACTCCACATGCCCAAGACTCCACATGCCCAAGACTCCACATACCAAGAATCCACATACCCAAGACTCCACATACCCAAGACTCCACATGCCCAAGATCCCACATGCCCAAGAAGCCACACAGTTCCTTGGTTTCCCGCACCTGGAGAAGTGGGTGAGAGGACTTCTACTCTTGATCAGTTCATGTGAGGAATCATAAACCACCCCACAAAAACATCATGACTTTGTTAATTTTTTTTTTTTGCTTGCCCTCTTTAACTGTCTCCTTTACTTTTCCAATAAGTCTGGAGTAGGATCAGATCCCCCCTTTCTAGTAATGCTCTTTGGGTAGCAAGAAAAGAAACATTCAAAGTAGAAGACAGGACAAGAGCAACAGAAATACATGTGCTTCTTCATAGGGTGTCCTAAAAAGCAGTTCTTTACCAGACCTGAGGAGCGATTTCCCCTAGTTACAAAGGGTGGTGAGTAGAGAAAAATATATGATGTGGAGTTAGACTATATGAATTATCAATACAGGCTATGGCATTTGCTGTCTCACTGACTTTGGGTCAGTCATTTACTGTTTCTGATGATCAGTATTCTCATCTATAAATTTCAGAATTATGATAATACCCACCTCTCATGTCTGGGAAAACTCAAAGAGATAATGCATGTTATAGTCTTAACTGATAATCATTTACTACCATAGGTGAATCTTTGGGCCATATGAGGCCTCAGCAAGGAGGAATGTTAAGCAAAGGGCTTCCCAGGGGCCCTTGAAATCACATAAGTAGGCCATATTTTTATGGTGCCACTTTAATGGGCAGCCCTAATTGAATACCTAGAAACATGTTAATATAAACATGATAATGAGAACCCATTGATTTACACAGGTGAATTTATTTTAATCAATCATCCAGGAGTTACAGAGTAATTTGATGTGTGTCTTTATCTTACGTGTATGTTTCCCAAATTGTCTCAAGGCCCTGCAGCTTCAGTAAAATGAAAGTGAACAGCTGAGCATAAATTTTCAAGTCTGTTCACTGCTCAGCTATATTATTGTCATTTTCCTATTAATTTTTTTATAAGCAGGTGAGGAACAGTTATCTGTCCCAAGAGGAAGAAAGGTGTGCTCAATGTATAAAGTACCCAACTGGTTGGGACTGCAAAGGTATTCAGGATAGTCCCCTCATGATTTCACATGAACCAAGAGAGGCAAGCAACTTCACTCCAGAACAATTAGAATAAAATGTCTCTTATCCCTTCTTTGCACACTGGAAAGACATAAGGTCTCTGGGTTATGGTCCCCTGAGTGGCTCCAGAGAAACATGGCTGCCTTGATCTGTTTCCCACTAGGCATTATCTTATGCTTTCAAGAAATAAAAGCGCCTCTGGTAGTGCCTTGTTCCTGTGGGGTCAAACCAGGAATTCATGGGGGAGAAAAAAAAGTTGATGGGTGTGGCCAGGTTCAATACTTGAAGCTGGTGGATGACAAGGAACAGAAGGAAAAGTGTAGTTTGAATATGAAATGCTCCCCATAGATTTGTGTGTTTGAACCCTTGTTCCATAGCTGGTGATGTTATTTGGGAAGATTCTAGAGACTTTAGAAGAAAAGACTTGTTGGGAGTGGGACACTGGGAGAAGACCTTGAAGTTTTATAGACCATCTCACTTCTTACTCGCTCTCTGCTTCCAATGGGTGCAATGTGAACATCTGGCTTCCTCCTCCTGTCATACCTTCCTTACTGCTGCCATGTTTTCTCCACCTGGAAAACATGGTGCTCTCCAATGCCAAGTTGTAATAAACCGCCCCTCCCATAAGTTGCTTCTTGTAGGATATTTGATCATAACAGCAAGAGAAGTTAATTCCAAATGTCCAGTAGCAGGAGTTAAGTAGACAGTGATAAGAGCAGATGCCAGGAGGTCCCCACACAGAGCTGAGAAAACAAAATCAAACATCCATGCCTAAGAAAGCCAGTGAGTTGCAGGAGAAGGTAAGGAACCATGCACAGAAGCCTGTGATCTGATGGTTCTGCTTGACTTCTCCCGCTGCTGTTAGGTTGCATCAAACTCAGCATACGTCATCTGCTTTTGCTACCGGGTGCCTTGCAGACTCCCAACACCTGAGTGATGCAGTGGCCAGTCAGGGACTCAAGTTCATCATGTACTATGTGTTTGCCATCCATTTAAATTGCAAGCTGTTGGGAAGCAGACCTGTACTTCTTTGCCACCTTTCAGTTCGACATCCAGAGGCAGAGGTGCAATAAATTATACAAGGATGAAAAATTATGATGGAGTTTCATGCTCAATATATTTAGCATGAAAAAGAATTCTACTGAGTTGAAAATCAAGTTGCAACTGTCAAATTCATCTTTTAAACATGGGTCCTGTCAGCAATATTAATTAAGATGTTGTTACTTCTAAGTCATTTGCCCCCAAAAGAAAATATTAGCCTTTAACTTTGGACAGTTAAAAGAAAAAAACTGGATTATTGGGCAATTGAAGCATTAAGGTTGATGGATCAATTGATTGATGGATTGTGGTCCTGGGGCTTGATCCTAGGGCCATGATGACTATGCTAGACAAGCAATCTGCCACTGAGCTATACCCCCAGCCCTTTTTACTTTTTGAGACAGGTTCTCACTAAGTTGCCTAGGCTAGCCTTGGACTCACTCTGTTGCCTAGATAAGCCTTGAACTTGTGATCCTCCTGCCCCAGCCCCACAAGTAGCTGCAAATATAGGTCTGCACTACAGGCCTAGCGAGCGGTAGGGGTTATCTAGAAGATTGGACATGGCAGGAGAAATTCCTTGCATTAATTTGCAGGAGAAATTTCCAATTTCTAGCTTTAGGGTTGACAATTTCTCAGCTGTAAAGTCCTTAGTAGAGCTGAAGTTTTTCTCTTGCCAGTCTGGATTATGATGAATACCGACCCGACCACTGAGTTATTATCAGATTGCTGGCTGTGAGACAGGGCCTCAGCACGTGGCTGGTGAGGGAGATCCCTTTCTGGTGCTTGGCAGCACCTGATTTTATCTCTAGTTGTCTTTATTTATCCTTCTCTACTAGATTTTTTTTTTACTCCCTTAGATTCCAATGACATATTTAGGGAGAAAAACAAAGAATTTGCAATTGTTTCCCAGCAACGTGCAAATTGGTACTTAATTGAGAATTAATGGTGTGCTAACTGTTCACTGCTGCCTTTCCCACTGCAAATTGCACTGGGGCCCGCTTGCACTCCTGACTTTGACATGCTTTTTATAGGGGTACATGAGTAATTTGATCTGTAAAAGGGAGCAAAGATTCCACCTCCTGAAGGAACGGTCCTAATTAGTAGTGAGATCTAACTGCTTCTCTCCGTCAGGGTCTTTCTCTGGCTATGTTTGGCTTAATGCAAACCCCTGCCATGCTGAGTCTCTACATTGGATTGTCCAATACAGACTGTTTAATTTTAATTTCCTTTAGCAGAGTCAGTATTCAATTAGCCACACCAATGAAGGGTTGCATTAACACGCATAATAACCTCGAAACATAGAGTGGAGCTTCAGTGTTTAAAAAGCTCTTCCTAAGTCACTCTCCCTAACCACTGCATCTAGCAACAATCATAAGCCCCATTTTACAAGTGACAAAGTTTAAACCCCAAGTTTTAAGGATGTGTCCAAGATCACACAGTAAGAAGTGGAGGAGGTACGGAAGCCTGATTCCATAATTTTCAACCCATTCATTTTTGTCTATTTATATCTAGAAATCATTTGGTTGATGCTATTGCCTTAAGTTCATAACAATGCCTTTGCCAGTCTTGTTTCTATATCATCCACTCATTTTTTTAAAATATGAAGATTTGTTGAACAATACTATGTGCATTACACCTGCTGAGTGTTCTGGGAGACCAGCAGTTAAAAATCAAGGCAAGGATGTTGACTTTCTAAACATTCTTTTTTCTTAAGATGTACTTTTAATGTTAAATTGTGTGTGTGTGTGTGTGTGTGTGTGTGTGTGTGTGTGTATCCGTGTGAGTGCTAGACTGAGACTGTGCACATGAGTGTAGGCACCTGCAAAGGCAATTGTGAGCCACCCTACATGGGTGCTGGGAACTGACCTCAGGTCCTCTGCAAGAACAGTACGTGACAACTGAACCTTCTCTCCAGCCCCGCTAAACATTCTTGAAGATGTAATAAATACACACACATACACACACACACACACACACACTCACACTCACACACTCACAATGCAATGCCAGTGCTAAGCAATATCTCAATCCTTAATGGTAAAAGTCTCTTCTATTTTACCATTTTATCCTCCCACAGGGCCAAGGAGATAACAGGTACTATTAAAACACTTAGGAATAAATGAATGACCAAACCCTTGTGTTCTCTATGGCTGTTCCTTCCTTCTGACTGTAGTAATTGCCATTGTCTATTCATATGTAGTTTATTGCCTGTCTCTTTTTTTGGAGTATAAGCACCATGAAAATAATCTCCTTATCACTTCTGTCCATGATGCACACCAAACAAGGAAAATGGTGCTGGCTTCATTGGTCAGAGAAGTGAAAGACTGAATTTTGCATTTTTTGCTTCCTTGGCTTTGAACACAAATTCCTTTGCTGCCAAAGAAAGAAGGGACCTCACTTATTAAAACAAAACTTTCTTGTCTAGAGATGTAGCTCAGTGTAGAGCACCTGCCTAGGAATGCTGAGGGTCTGGGTTCTCTACTTAGCACTGAGAAGAAACACACACACACACACACACACACACACACACACACACACACACACACACACACGAGAGAGAGAGAGAGAGAGAGAGAGAGAGAGAGAGAGAGAGAGAGAGAGAGAGAGAAAGAGAGAAAGAGAGAAAGAGAGAGGGAGGCTCACTCATTTCTGGCAAGCTATTTACTGTCAATAGTTGCTGACTGCAAGAGATGGTATCATTTACTTCAATGATGTAGCCACTGGGGCATTATTTCAGTAGAACAAGGAGTTCAGATGGAAAAATGTGGGTAACAGAGGATAATGGAGAGTGAGTCTAATCATAATACACTATGAATGTGTGTGCGAATGCAACTACCAGAAAAGAGATTCTAAAATAAAAACCTATTCCTTGTGATCTTCTTCCTCTGGCATGTATAGAAGAAATACCATCAGCCCCACCCCTTGTGTGACTTCTGATGACTGTTTCCTTTAAGATGCACCACTATGGGTAGTAGAAATGTTGGAATGGCAGTCTACTATTCCCTGTGGAATTCAACAGAGGCTGGGAAGCAAATGTTCATGCAAGAGAATGTGTCCAAGAATCTCAGTGCCTCACTCAAGAACCTGGGTGTTCAGTTCTATCCTGACCTGGGACAGAAGACACCTTGAGTGTCTTCACTTAACAGGATGGGGGGATTAGGATGTGGGGTATGGTTGCCCCCTGCTGAGGAGGTGTGAGATTCCCAGCTGTGCCCACCCTCATTAGCACCCAAAGGGGTGGATATGGTGGCAAACACATGGAAGACTTGGCTCTGAGCCCAGCCTTAGAAATCCCTTGAGGTGGTCTTTAATAATTCCCCTGGGAGGGGCTAGGGAAGTGAATTGGGATGTAAAATGCTTTAAGCCAGAAGCAATTGGAAAGTGTTAAATATTTTTCAAAATCCAAGTCTTTTATGAAGTGGGGTTTTCCAGTATTGGGGTATTGTGATAGAATGTGCTATTGATAGTGAAACTTGAAGTTACTGGGGGACCTGAGGCTTTCAGAGCTGGGCAGTTTCTCTGAGTACTGCCCTGTATCTCCTGTATCTGCATTATCCAGTCTAATAACCCTGCCTACGGCCCAAGTGTCTGTGTCCTCCCCAAACAATGGGTTGGAAAAGAACCCTCAAGCCTATAGCATTAAAAGGAGAGACCATTGGGTTACCAGATCATCTAGGCTCCAAATGGTTATTGATTTACTTAAGTGCTGAGAGAGCCTGCTTGTTACTTGTCCACACAAAGTCACATCAAGAAAGAACCATCTATGAAACAGAGGTGTCCTCCTCATAGACCAAATCTGCTGGGGCCTGATCTGAGACTGCCTAGCTTTCAGAGCTGTGAGTAGTAAGTCCACACACTGTTTATGAATTATCTACTCTACAGTATTCTGTTACATTGACCTGAACAGACTAAAATAGCCACTAGTCATGTATAAGTTTTGAACACTTGAAATGTGGCTATTGCTACCAAAACAGTAACTTCTTAATTTTATGTGCTGAAGAATAATTTGCATTTTAAAATTGTATTTAATTCCATTATTGAAAGATTTTTAGAGCATTTGGAATTTTGTGGGTATGCCAAACACTGACTTGAGTGTGAATTTTATGGAAGTTAAGTTGTTATTCAAGTGTTTCTCACAAAAATGTAGTGTCTGGATTGAAACGGGCTACAAGGGGGAAATGCACACACGGTTTCAATGCCTACAAAAAGGTTAAGTGTTTCATAACAGTGATTTTAGTAATCATTGATTAAAAATTGAAACGAAATTTTAATATTTTATGTTAGACAAAATACAGGACTTATGGCATTTGTTTCCAATTTTAACATGACTTTGCAACTTATAAATTTATATATATATTTCAGATATTTTCTTTGGAAATAATTTTCCAGGTAATAGGGATGGGGTGGGCTAAATTATTTCTTCCTAACACATAGGTTGAAGCTGAACCCTCTAATTCCTTAGGATGTGCTGCTGTTTAGAGACAGAATGCTAAAAAGAGGTAAGGAAGATAAAACGTGGCCATATAAACAGGTCCCAAATCTAATGGGATTGATGTCCTTATAAGCGAGATAAAAATCCAGATATACACACACACACACACAGCAAAAGACCATGTGAAGATATTTCAAGGAAATGGTCATCTGTGAGGCAAGAAGAGAAGCCCCCAAAGAATCAGCCTTGCCGGTCCCTTGTCTCTGGGCTTCTACCTGCAGAACCATGAATAAATAAATGTTTGGAGTTAAACTGTCCAGTCTGTACATGTCTGTAATCTCTGACACAGGCACAGGCAGCTAATATGATGGTGAAAATTAAACCCCCACTAGGAACAGATGCTCACACTGCAGCCACAGACTTCACTCCACTTCCTTGTCACCTGTCTCTTCCACTAGAATATAAACACTGTGAAGAAAGGAATGACCCTTGCTTAGGCGCACTGACACAGTCCCTGTTATATACTAAATGATCAATAAACACTTGATGATTATAAAATAACCAAATCATCTCATGCATGCAATTTGCATGGGTAGAGTCAAAATTATAGGGGATAAAAAAGGTCATCTGTTTCTCATTAACATGAACTTATGGTCTGAACTTCCCACACACACACATAAGTTGCCATCATTTGACCTGGACCGGTTCAAGCATTGTGTTTTAACAACTGCTATTGGCCAATCCATTTCCTTTACAACCACAAGCCATTATTCACACTAAGAACACTCTGGGACAAGAAGTGGTGTTTTGAAAGAAAATTAAAACTAATCCTGAACGGTCTTGGTTTTCTCACTAACACTTATCACATGGGGACTCATAATAATGCATTGAACAACTGGATTAAGGAAAAAGCCTCAGAGTTAGAAAGGTCATTCAGGGTCCAGCCACCCTAACTACCCTATTGCAGGACAACAATCTAGTCCAGTTTTATTGCTGTAACAAAATACCTTAGACTGAGTAATTGATAAGCAGCAAAAGTTAGTCGCTCACAATTCTGGGAGATGGAAAGTCCCAATCAGGACCCCCCTCCAGTAGATTCAGAGTCTGATGAAGGCTCACTATCTTTCTCATAGATTGAGTCTGTGGCCATTTTCTCACATGGCAGAAAGGATGAACAGTTCTCATCAACCTCATTCATAAAAGGAGAGTGTTCAGGACCTAATCACTACTTAGAGACATTATCTTTCATATTGTTACGCGGAGAATTGAATTTCAACATAGGGACTTTGAAGTCTCTGGTGTATACTTAGCCTATCATGAGCATCTTTTCCCTCTAATTTCCTCACATGGTAAATAACACGACTTTATCCTCAACCAAACAATACTTGTTTCACAAGTGTCCCTCTTTTGGGGTTGAGTTCCTATCTATGTGAAGAGAAATACTGAAGAGTCCTCCGTCCTCCCCTGTCCACTGTTATCAGATGCCAGCAGAAATGAGAACCCATCTAAATTCAACAAAGCTCAGATATTATGCAATTACGTCAGTGTTGTTCTGCCAGTTAAGCAGACTCTCCAACAACTGACTGGTATGGGAAGGCCTTTCTATCTGAACCCAGAGTATCTGTGCTTATTCCTCCCATCAGTATGTAGGTATCAAGAACACACAGGGTTCCTGATTTGGCTCAGAGAACTTACTGGAGACAGAAACATGATAATTCTCTTTTCATAGCCGATATGCTTTATGGGACAATACTTGAAGTGGATGTGGAGGCAGAATGTAACAACTACATATGAAACAAAATATTCCCAAATAAATATATCATCAAAAACAGGAAATAATAAAATAAAGATGATAAAATAAAACTGGACATAATTTAAAAAAAAAACAAAGATCAATGGACTTGAAGGAAATATGACTATGAAGATGAGGAATATGGGTACAGGAAAGCTGGGATGTAGGGAAGACAGAAGTGAGATCTGAAGAGTTGGTGGCTAACTGTGGTAGAAGGGGGAAGAATCCAGCAAGACCAACAAATCCACAGATCCTGTCAGGGAAGGGGATGTGAGAGGTTTGTGTGTTGACATGAAGATTGCCCAGTTGCCAGGGTACAAACGATGAAGGTCTTCATTAGTAGGCAGGAGGTTGGGTTTTTATTTTAACATACTACATTTAAATAGGGAGTGGTGTGACAGTACTTGTGTTGGGAAAAGAACATTTTGGTTCTAGATAGAAAACTAATGCAAAGGAAGCAGGGCTGCTGAGATGGCTCAGCAGGTAAAGGCACTCGCTACCAAGCCTACGGACCTGAGTTCCATTCCTGGGACCCATGTGGTGGAAGGAAAACTGACTCCTTCATGTTATCTTCTGACCACCACAGGCATGCTGTGCCAAATGTGCTTGCATATACTCCTGCATGCATGCACATACACATGCACAGACACAGACACAGACATACCCACACACAGACACAAACTCACCTACACACACACACACACACACACACACACACACACACACACACACACACAAATGAGTAAATAACATGAAATAAAGAATTTTCAACCAATACAAAAAAGTCAAGCACATGTAAAGATGTAGCTCTATTTTGATTTTAAGAACTATAAAATTGATAAAAATAATAAAGACACATATCCTACATTCATGGTGAGGAAGACTTAATAACTTTATAATATCAATTTATCGAAAATTTATCTATAGATTTGCTATGATTCCAATCCAACTATTTTGTGGAGAAGGGCAGGTCCAGTGGGGATGTGAAGGCACAGACAAACCAGTACTGAAAGACAAAATTGAGACATTGATACAAATTAGTATAAATACAGCAAGATGGTGTAGGAGCCAGGCTTGGTGGTAAAGATCTGTGATATTAACTCCTTGGGTGGCTGAGGCAGGAGGATTACAATTTAAAAGTCTTCCTAGATGACAGTGTAAGTTTGGGTCACCTAGGCAACTTAGTGGGACCCTGGCTGAAGTTAAAAAGTTAAAAAATGGTGCTTGGGATGGAGTTTAGTGGTAGAACTGTTGCCCAGGATGGGTGAGCCTCTAGGTCTGTTCCCAGTACCATTGCTGAAAGGGATGTGGTTTAGAGAAAGAATAGACAGACACATAGCTAACAGAATGGAAAAGAAGAATCTAGAATTGTATGCCTATCAACACAAAATTGATAGAAGAGAGGGCCTAGATCAGAGCTTCAATGAGGAACCACACATGAAGGCAAAATGGGATGGCAAACCAGGGGAGATGAGAAAAGGCGTGTGCTGTGAAAACCAAGATGCTATTATGATAGCAGAAGAAAGATCAAAAGACGCACACTGCTGGCAAGCCAAGGAAGAGGGAGGCCAAGAAGTCTGTAGTTTTCACCCAGGGTGAGAGCTGAGCACATCTCTTCCCCTTATTCCACTTTGTCCTCTTTCCAAAACCTGCGCCTCATTAACATTCACCTTCTCTCTGCTCCAGCATCCAACAGATCAATTTAGTTATCCCAGAAACTAAGTTCTGGAAAGATCTCTGTTATATATCAGTTCTAGCATTTACCAAAGAATGATCAATTCTTATCACATTTGGCCATTGCATATTTCAGTATTTGTCATTACAGCAGTTACCATTATTATAACAGATACACCTAAGTCTGCATGCATTCCTCAGTTACCAACCCCAAATCCCTAATTGTGTAATTTTCTCCAGTACTACACATATGTAACATTGGCTAATCTAGCTCTTTTGTGAAGAAGAACCTGGTTAAGAGCCAGTTCCATGCTTTTAAGCCCACTTAAAACTGCTACTTCACAGTTGTGGAGTCTGAGTTTGAAATTAGCTTAAGGTGAATTTGTATCACCATGTCCATTTCTAAGCTAAAGCTGCATACATAGAAAAGCATTTGCTGCTGACTGGTCAATCTGATGCACTTGTCATAACTACTAAACTATCTAGACACAGTCCATTTATTCCAGTCAATGTAATGTCAGAATCATAGTGAAGAAATTGGATCAATAGACCTTAACCATCGACCTGCAAGTGGTCACTCTGGACCGTTGAAGAAAATCAGCTAGTCTGGTTTCCTGGAAAAAAAGACCATTGACAAACAAATTATCGGATCCATCATCTTTGTTTACAGTTGGAAATCGCACAGTTTCATTTTAGTAAGGGCTGGGGACTAACCCATGGTGAACAACATGTAAAAACGGGGAGGTATGGTGTATCATAAAGCTGATAAGATGCAGCTGGCAGACTCGGGAACTCATATAAATGCACTTTTAAAACTCAAAGTAAGTTGCTATAGATGGCCATTTGAAACAATGATGGTAATAATTAGCAGTGTGACTGCAGCAACATCACATGGGATGGGAGAAGAGTCTTTTTAAAAAGGTATTGAAAGATACAACACTGAGCACCAATAGTTTATTATTATTTTACAGAACACATATATTGAGCAAGCATCAATTTTTGCTAAGAAATATAATTCATATGTTGTTGAGAAATAAAATTAAGCAAAAATATCATTTTAAACTGTACTAGGCAGAAAGTGAGAAAGCTTTTAAAAAAAAAGCACAAGTAACTTGGGTACGAAGGAGTTATAATCATGGTAAATATTCATCCAATTATGTCAATAATCACTTGGAATGTTGATGACTTAAATACATCAATTATAAGACAGAGATTGCCAAAGTGAATTTAAAGAGACAAGATCCCACTGCATATGTTTAAGAACATGACTCTAAGCACAAAATAAACCAGGAAAGGAAGAGAATGGGTACATTTTTGTATCATTGAGTGGATAAACTGTGGTGTGCCCACACAGGAAAATAGTACTTAGCCTAAAAAGTAAGAAATTATAACTCATGTCATAACAGGGATTAATTTTGCTATTACACCAAGTGAAATAATCCAGTCAGAAAAGTTTGTTATTAAATTATTCCACTTATATAAGATACTAGAGTTGTCTAATTCATAAGGACAGTAAATAGCCCTGGAGGTCTGGGAGTAGGAAGGATAAGTACTGTTTCATGGCTATAAATTTTCAATTGGCAATGAGAAAGTTCTGGGCATAGATGGTGATGTTGGTCACACACACACACACACACACACACACACACACACACACACACACTCACACACACATGGGGTGTGTGTGTGAAATATTCAATGCCACAAAGCTACATTTAGAAATGAATACATATAAGCTATATTATATTTCCACAAATGCATAAAAATAGAAGAGAGCTGAAGTTACTAAACTATGTTAATTTCAGAAAATGTTGGCTTCAGACAAGGAAGACGCTCAGAGATGAAGTGTGTTATCTAATGATAAAAAGGTCAGTTCTCCAAGAAGATGTACAACCCTAAATGTGTGTGTACCTAACTGCTGAGTGTCAAAACAAGCAAGGTTAACTCTGGTAGACTCGAAAGGAGACATAGAAAATTCCACCAATGTAGCTGGAGATTTCAACACTCCTGTCAGTAATTGATAAATCAAAAGGGTTGAAAAGCAGCAGGGATGTGGATGACCTGAGTCACACTATCAATCAATCTGATTTAATTGACATTTGAAGAAAACTCTATCCAACTGCAGAATACATGTTATTTTTAAACTCACACAGAACATTCACCAAGAGAGACCATTTTTTGAACCATAAAATACATGATAACTTTAAAAGAATATAAATAATATGAAATATATTCTAAGAACAAACAAAATAATATGAAGTATATTCTAAGAATTAAACTAGAAACATTTTTAATGTAGCTGAAAGATATGTGGAAACCAAACAGTACACATTCAAACAAACTATGGGTAAGAGAAATCCTAAGAGACAATGATCAAATTTTGAACTAAAATGAACAAGTTCAAAAGTTATTAAAATTTGAAAAAATAAAATGTAAGCAGTGCTTAGAGAGTAAGTCATAACATCAAATATCTTTGTATAGTTTTTAAAAAGCCCTTAAGAATTTTATATTTACTGAAAATTACATGTAAGACATGTAAGTATATATGTACACACACACACACACATCTTGAGCTGACAATGCTTCCTACCAGAGCCATAGACTATCTAACAAAAACCCCAGTATCAGACATAACTCTTTTCTGTAGCAGGAATCTTAGAAGGTCTTATTAATAAAAACAAACCTGGAGCCAGGTATTGGAGTGAACGCTGAAAGATCAGAGAAGCAGAACAAGCCACAGCTACCTCACTTTGCCAGTTCCTCAGCTGATCCTGTTTCCTCAGACTGGAAGCTTCTGAATCCTCATCCAAATGGATCTCAGCTGAACTGTTGCTCAGAAGCCTGATTGCTTAACCAGCCAAAAGCTTCTAGTGTCTGGTCTCCACGCCTTATATATCTTTTTGCTTTCTGCCATCACTCCCTGGGATTAAAGGCTCACTTCTTGGGATTAAAGCATGAGTCACTATGTCTGGCTGTTTCCAATGTGGCCTTGAACTCACAGAGATCCAGAGGGATTTCTGCCTCTGGACTGCTAGGATTAAAGGCGTGTGCTACCACTGCCTAACCTCTATGTTTAATATTGTGGCTGTTCTGTTCTCTGACCCCAGATAAGTTTATTAGCGTGCACAATATTTTGGGGAACACAATACCACCACACTTTTCTAGTTGTTTGTCAAGGTTATGTAGTCTAAGAGACTCCCAAAATAATAGAGGTTGTTACTGTTGTCTATGGTAACCTCTCAGAGGTTGAAGGTAAGTCCCTAAATGTGTGAAGATACCACACACTCAGACTCAAGACTTGGAGGATTTGAGTTGTAC
This sequence comes from Peromyscus eremicus, assembly GCF_949786415.1. Classification (NCBI taxonomy): domain Eukaryota; kingdom Metazoa; phylum Chordata; class Mammalia; order Rodentia; family Cricetidae; genus Peromyscus; species Peromyscus eremicus. The sequence goes on along the minus strand of NC_081431.1, from coordinate 25,707,619 downwards.
CTGACCTGAAAGCCTCCAGTCTAAGGTCTAGCTTTCATAGTGCCACAAAGGAGTCTGTAAGCCACCAAAGGAGGGAAACAATCAATAGTACCACCCAGCTGTGAGGCTTATGAACCACAACAACAACCAACATGGCATGGCCCAAGAGTGGTACTCATATCTTAGCCAAGAGCTTTCTAACTGGACGTAAGGCCTGCTCAATGTGGGAGAGGGGGATCATCCCTGGTACTGGAAACCTAGCCACTATCCAGGGTTAGTGAAGTCATAGATAGTAGAGAAGAACCTAATACTACCTAGACCAACATAATTCCTAACTGCATCCTAAAACTTATTCTTATGTCCATAGGTAAGTGTTGCTCTCAGCCCTCATCAAAGAAATGTCTTTTGCAGAAGATAGAGATGATTAGAGAACACCACCACTGAGTATGTCGTGCCTAGCCCCTATGATAAAACTGCAACACAATAGAGAACTTCGGTAAGCATCATTTCATCTTGATACGTGTGAGCATGTGCCCGTGAATGCAGTTGCCCAAGGAAGCTAGAAGAGGGTCAGAAAGCTTGCAACTGGAGTTATAGCAGATTTTGAGCCACTGAGCTGGGAACAGAATCAGGTACTCTGTATGAGCTCTGTCAATCACCGAGCCATCTCTCCAGCTGCGTACAGCTTCTCATGATTTAGAAAATATTTTCCCTTATTCAATTTACTCAACAGCTCTGGGAAATAGTCAATTTCAAAAGCACTTGTAGATGAGAAACACCATTGGAGAGATCTTAGGAACCAAGAAGTTTACTGTTTCTGAGTGGGCACACTGGCAGGCCACAGGCTTAGCTGAAGATGCCACAGAAGCTGAAAAGGGGGTGAAGACAAAGAGGCCAGGTCACACGGGGGGATAGTGCAGGACAGTGGACAGAGCGGACATTGATGTAGAGCATCTGCTTGATGTCTGAGTGAGGTGAAGAATGGATAGTAATATTTTCCTTCTCCCCTTCTGGTCCCTCCAGCTTGCAAAGCACTTAGGCTGAAAGTGCATCTGAGACTCTTAGGGATTCTGACAGATGAACAAATTAGGGTTTGGATATTCATACTTCACTTTGATATTCCAGGGGCACTCTTGAATCTACCGGGAGCCAGGAATCCCCAGTGGGAGCCCGCCAGCAGCCTCACAGCCCAGTGTCCAGTGCTCTTCAATATCCATGGCCCTCATTTACCTTCTCAGCAAATAAAGTGTCCCACTATCAGGCTTCTCAAATACCAGGCTCCTCAGTATATCATTTTTCCATTTGCAGTAACTTGAGACAGACAACTTTTTGTCACACCCAGAGGGGTTCTTTTTACTTCAATTATATAATAGGTTTCCTGGCATTTTTGTCCCCAAATGTAGGTTAAAAAGTGCTTGCTAAAATTAACTTCTGTTATTCTACACTCATGGGGTTTTCTGGGGAAGGGCTGTCCACTTAAAATAGCTTCTAAGGGAACTATTCAGGACACTTGTAACTTTAGGTTTTATTAAATGACACAAGCTGCTGAGGTTGGTGTTCCCTGACATGTAACCGAATCTCATTTGATCGGGAAAAAACATGTTCGCTGTGTTGTTGGTGAGGTAATGGGACTCTGTGGCCAGGCAACCTGCCATTTTAACAATCCAGATTGGAGGGTGAGTGCAGTGGAGTGTAGGAAAACCCAAAGATGAGTGAATGTGGCAGGGTGGTGGAGAGGGTTTGACTAGGGCTAAAGGGCACTGGGGGGTTTGCACCTGAGAGCCCGGCTTTGTGTATCTGGCAAAAGGAAGAAAGAAGGCACAAATCACAGGCTGCCCTGCCCACCCTTGGATAAGAGCTTGAGGTCTGAAATGCTCAAGCTCATGGTGGCACACACTCTTCCACACTGAGAGGTAAAGCACACATTGTACACACCTGAGTTACAGAATGGATCTCAGTGCAGAACTCACTCCTAGTGTTGGCTCTCTCATGTATGGTGTGTGTGTGTGTGTGTGTGTGTGTGTGTGTGTGTGTGTGTGTGTGTGTGATTGCACGGTCATTCTTGGACCTAGTTTTCTGGTTTGCTCATAGTATATTTTGGTGACTGACTCTCAAACAGAGATCTGCTAGTGTCTCTTGTCACCCATCAAAAGGGGTCAGTGCCACTTGCAGTCCCGTCTATGCCCTGCTGTGGTCACCCACCATATTTTCCCCTCTCTACCTGCTGCTGTCACCTTTTTACTGCCCAGACACCAGAGTATTAATATTGGCTCCTGTCTGAGCACTGTGCTGAGAGCCATTTGGATGGCGGAGATGGAGGACTGGCAGTGCTGGAGGCAGTATCCAGGCAAAACTGGTCCTGCTTGGGATCCCATGGATGGAGCAGACAAGAGCACAGTGTTCTGTCTGCTCTTGGCAAGGTACCATCTTCCTTTTCCTTCTCTGCCTGAAGCTCAGGGTTGCAGTCTTGCCACTATTAATTTTTTCACAAGTCATAAGGAATAATTCTGTCTCATTGCTTCTGGTGGTCACTGCTTGACCCTCGTGTCCTCCCTTTGTGCTCCCTGTTCTCTTTCTTTGCACTCTTTAGCACTTCGGTCTCCTGCATCATATTTATTTCTAGTCTCAAATACTTTTCAAAGTAGTCTCCTCTTTTTCCTCCAACCTAAGCATGGGACTCTTCTGCAGGCACTAGCCCCTTGCAGCACCCTCCAAATGCGGCAGTCTTCCCTCCTTCAGCCCTTCACCCAATACCGTAGATGGAAGGGGTGTCCTCAGTTCCAGATCTTAGCAACGACCTCCTGACTTAGCGCTACCCAGAGAGAACGCCATGCTGTTGGGCACCATACCAGCTCCGCTATCTCTTGTAGCTGTCTCACACATTCCCTAACGGAAACCATATCCTCTCATTGTCTCAGCTCATGCTTTCCCATAACAATAATACATATTTAATCATTCCACCAAGACATATAACCACCCCCAGCATGCGTAGCTGGAAACCTACATCCCTTATAGTTTTAATCATGCATTCAAATGATCTCTCATCTCTACCGTCCCTCCTTTAATTATACTTAGGCAAATTTGAAACCTAGTTAAATGGATCTCTCTCTGTGTGCATGTGTGTGTGTGTCTGTCTGTCTGTCTCTCATGCTTTCTCTCTCTTTCATCTCACTCTCACTTTCTCACTCTTTGTTTCTAATTACAATGCATGATCACTAAGTTCAGATAGATTGTGAAAGTCGCTCAGCAGTCCTGGTAAATCTCTCTCCCTGACACTATTTCTGTCTTCTCTGTCTTCAACCATTCCTTCTTTTCTCATTCTTAGCTGATGGTTTGCTTTCATATTTAACTATATACAAACACAGTATGTGTGTGTGCATAGGTGTGTGTGTGTGTGCAAAATGAAAGGTAGAAAAGATTGTCCATCCCTTCTACCAACATATTTATCAGTCCACTCTCTTCTGTGTCCATGTATGCTGCTTTCCCTCCATTACTCTGAATGAATTGATCATACCTCGAGTCCCTTAAAAGCAGAGGGGCTCCACTGTCTACTTAGGGATAATGTTCTAATGGTGGCCCATCTCTCCTGAATCACACAAGTGCCCTCTATTCTGGATCATTCCTACCAACATATATACATAATATAGTATCTTTTAAATTATCTTGTTATTTTTCACTGAATTTAAAGATTAATTTTCCCCTTGATCCCACATCTCTCTCCTGCTGTTATTCCATGTCTTCGGCTCTCTCCAGCAGCATTCTCCCAGGGAGATTTATATTCTCACTCTCTGCAGTCCTTTCCTAGCCTCCCTTTAATATATGCCAGTCAGTCAGTCTTTTAACCAAGGACTTAACGGAAATAGCTCCTGACAAGGTCACCTGTGATGCTGATGGAACGCGGCATTTCTCAGTTCTGATCTCACTCATCCCATCCATAGCACTTGACACACTGACCATTTCCTCCTACTTGAAACACTTCAGCTCTCTGTTCTCCACTCTTCTCTCGGTGCAGCTATTCCTTCTCTCTGCCCAGCACTCTTTATTCCTCACCCTGCAACCCACAAGACTGAGTACCCAGAGCTCAGTTCTCTCACCCCCCCCCCTCTTCTCTGCCTTCACTGGCTCTCAAAAATGATCCAGGGCAAAGCTTCCCGCACCTGTGTAAATAATATCCAAACTTCTAACTTCATCCTGGAAGCTTCCCCTAAAGTTCAGATTTCTATATCCAACTGCCCACTTAAAATATCCACAAAGAAATTCTTGATTTCTCCAACTAAGCTTTTATTCTTAGTAGGTAGTAGGTGGCCACTTCAGTTTTCTAACTGTTTGATACCTGAAGCATAGTGTCATACATTCTGTCAGCAAGTGCTGCCGACTCTATCTTAGAGGAAACACAGCATCTAACCACTCCTCCTTCTCTGCAGCTCAATAGTCAGAAGCCATCACCACCACACTCTCCTATTTCCATATTCTCTCTCTTTATCTATAATAGAAACCTACTCCACAGCAGCTAGTATGATGGTCTTAAAACTTAATTTGTTTTTGTCTCTCCTGTGGCCCAAACTCTTTCCCGAATTTCTGGGTTGACCAGTTGGCCAGCGTTTAAATTACCAATTAGTCCCTGTGTCACTTGACTTCTTCCTACACCTCTCTGATTTCATCTTCTATTTTTCCCACTCAATTCAAGAGAGGCTCCTCTAGTGTTTCTACCACACCCCTGTTAGAGAGCTGCTAAAGTATTACTGTCAGTGGGAGTGCTATCAGAAGCAGTACTGAGTACTGGGTGCCCTGCCCTGGCATACCCTTTCTCTCTTTAGCACTTCATTTTCTTCCATGGAAGTTATCACCATTTGCCATTCTTGCTTTTGTAATAATCTTCTGTTCTTTCAGCTCGAATGGAAATGCTACAGAGGATTTACCTATCTTCTTGTACTGTAGAATAACCAGCATAATAAGCATAATTGCAGAATAATAAGTGTTGTAGAATACTGCTTCCCACTTGGTGGATGCTCAATAAATATTTATTAAATAAGGAATTGAGAAATCCTTAAAATAAGGCAAAATTTTAATAATTTGCTTGAATAAAGAAGGATCCTTTGGATTTTGGAAATCAGTGTGATTCTTGATCTTCAAATAGATTAACTCATCATAGGACTTCCCTTTTGCTGAAGAGGGAAAAAAAAACTTGGTGAGGTGCCAGGTACAGGAAATAACATCAGCGCTAAAGTGAGACCATTTGCAGAGAGAACCAGAGATGGAGGAGATTGAAAGAATGCAGTGGAGTACAGGGAGAGACAGAGAGAATAAGTGCAGGATCAAAGCAGGTAAGTCACAAAGGGAAACACAGGAAGAGAAAAACTTCTCCACAGAAACTCAGTTAGAGAGGGCAGTGAGGAGAGAGGACCAGTGGCCTGGAAATGAATTTTAGGAAATAAAAAAAGAAAGAAGATTGCAAAGCAGACAGTCATCTCTGATAACCCACCTTACTTTAATTGAAGATAATACACCATCCATCTTCATGCACAGTCTTTAATTGCGGAATCTTTCATCAGCCTCGCTGTCTACAGCACCTGTCATTGGAGACATGCCGTGGCTTTGTTGTGCTGTTGTCGTGTCTCACGCTAATTAGAGGGCTGTTTCATTGAGGTCCCCTTCAGTGTGGATCCATTAAAACTCTGATGCTGTCAGTGACGTTCCTAGAACAGACGTCACCTACTTAGAATTTGGGGCATATTTCAAAGGATAGATTGTTTAAATTCCTAATTACATATCCCCACAATAGTCACAACTTTCTTAATATCCTTTAACAATCCCATAATCCATCCTGCATCTGCTGCACAGTCGTTAAACCCCAAATATACGTGTTTAACATTCAATTGGGTGCTTAATGATCTTACCTTAACTGGGCCTATTAAATTTAAAGAGATGTGCATAATAAGTTATTGCACATTAATTATAAATGCCCATTGGCTATTAAAATCACATTCTAAAAGGGTTAACACCTATTCCTAGGTTTGGCTAAGTCCTGCCCAATTTCTGTTTTCTTCAGGAAAAAAAAATTACTGATAAGGAAATGATGAGAACTGCCTCCTACTGGCATGAATCAGTCCAAGTCAGCTGCAGATCCTCATTCTAACCAGGTAGCCCACTGAACATCCCTTCCAGAGTTACACAGAGCAAAATAGTATTAGCATCTCACTTTCATAGTACTTACTATATTTCAAAGGAATTTCACTAAGTATTGTTGCTTCTCTACTTCCAGAAACCCTGGCTCTATACAAGAAGTATAACTGCTTTTGTAAGAGATGAAAGCATCGGAGGGATTTACCTGCTGTCCTCACAGATAACTTAGTAACTTGTCACAGTTCATCTTGACTGTCAGTTTGAATGGATCAAGAATCATTGAGGAGATGTGGCTTGGATGGGTGTGTGAGAGCATTTCCAGGAAAGATTCACTGAGAGAAGACCTTCCCCCCGAATATGCAGTATCTTCAGAAAGTGGCCCAGATACAAAGGAGTCCAAGGAAAAGCAGTGTTTGCCTGCCTGCCTCTGCTTCTTGCTGGTGAGTGCATCCAGCCCATTGCTGCTGCTGCTGCTGCTGCTGCTGCTGCTGCTGCTGCTGCTGCTACTGCTGCTACTGCATCCTTCCCTGACATCAGACCCCAGCTTCTTCAACCTCCAACATGGACAGAAGATCAAAGACTCTCTAGGAATCTCCCAGGTCTTCTCAGCCAGTCTAGGATTGCTGAGAGGCAGATCCATGAGCTGGACAGCCACTAGATTCTCATTGTGGTTGACCGTTTAGACTGGCCAGCCCCTAGCAGGCAAGCCAATCAAATGACACCCCCTGATAATATATGCAGTCTAAACACCCTGACTAATACAGTACTGAAAGGGAAATGGACACCATGTAGATAGCTTGGCTTTGGAAAAACAAAAGGTCTTTCCTTCTGTAGTCCCCAAGTACAAGGCTAACACCTCCCTTTAAAGCTTTGCTGACTCCTCTCCCTCTGTCCAACATAATGATAGGTATAAGCATCTTCTCTGTGTTTCCCCAACTCTCACCTGGACCACTTGTTAACCTATCTATACATGAGAGTTTGGTTTCTAGTTGACAGAACAATGTCTGGGTTAGCACAAATTACCTGTGTAATTATTGAAAGCCACCATGAGGAATAATTCTTCTTTCATATTTCTTCTTTAATGCGTGTTGTATTGTCTATGGCTATACCATCCTAGGCATTCTCATCTGATGCATGATATGATAATCAATGGTGAATATTTATTGAAGTGTAGACTAAAAACACTTACTGACGCTCTCATTCAACCTTTAGGACAAGTTCTGTAGAGATGTTAGGGGTGTATCTCACTAGTAGAGCAGTTGGCTAGCACGCTTGAAGCTCTGAGTTCAACCCACAACATCAAAGAGTAGGAAATAAAATGCCTGGAACCATCTTTTTTTTTATATTGAATCCTTAATTTATTCTTGAGTACCATTTTTTGTTTTGTTGTTTTGGTGATTTTCTTTTTTTAAACCTGGGGGGGGGGGGCTCTGAAGCTCCTGTGGGCCTTCCTTCTCTCAATAATAAAACATGACTGATAACAAGAGCCGGCAGCCTTCCAAGTGACTCCCTTTGTAGAAAATCCCCAAACACATTCAATTCAAATTTAAGCAGCCACACTTGAAACAAAGAGAAAGCTGTAACAAATGCCCCCTGCTCTGTTTTCTAATGATCTCCAGAGACAGATTGTGTCTGTGTGAATCCTCTTCAGCCTTGTTGCATCCTCATGCAGATCTGCTTCTGCCCCCTTTGTGTCGGCCTTGGCACTGTCCTTTTAGGGCAGAGCGAGGTTGAGCAGTGTGGTCTGGCTCTGAGGCTGGGGGACAGCTATAAGTAGCAGCTTTGAAACCTGAAGAGAGCTTGTGTGCCCAAGAGAACAAACCTTGATGGGATAGGAGGTTGTTTTCAGGGGACTGGACTCTCTCGGCTCACACCAGGCTTCCCACTTGCTGTCTTTCCTCAGTTAGCTTAAGAGATGGGGAAGTCAGTCTCTGGTTTTCTCTTCGCTTTTGTCTTGGTGTGAGACTGAGGGGGGAACACCCAGACTCAACCTCATTGTGCCTCAGTCTTTTCAACAGCACAATGACTACATAGCTAACCTTATAAAACCTTATGCGTGTCTGTGGATAAATGTACCAAGAATGGCTTTGAAAGGGTGTCTGTCACACAGGCAGAGAAAGACAGCCCTCCCACCACAAAGGTAACTAGACCCTAAACACACAGGCTTGACTCAAACACACCCAACCTACCTGCCTCCTGGGAATCTCAGGCAGCCTAATTGCTGCCACTTCTCAGTGTCACATATTAATCATCCCCCTAAGTCCCACACAGCACATCTCACAGATCAGATGTTAACCAGGCCCTTTGTTCTGTGGTTTTGTGGTGCTTCATCTTGCCCTCTTCCCTACCTCCTCCTCACAGACCTTAAGAAGAAAATACCTTTATTTGCCTACAGAATGGTTAGACAATTAGACTCAACATCAATCCCCCTTCCTCCTTCACTCCCTCTTCTTTCTTCTTTAAACCCTAACAGTGTGATGGTTAACTTTGTCAGGACTGGGCAGTATCTGGGAGATCAATAACTGAATATCAGAGGGTTTCAGGGGCTGAAACAGTCTTCCCATCTTTGGATATGTCTGAGGTTTGGAGAGCAAATTCACTGAAAGTGCAGAGACTCAGCTTGTGTGTGGGTAGACCCACCTAGTGGGCTAGGGCTTGAAATGGCAGAGAAGGGAACAAGGAAGGAAGTCCAATAGTGCAGGACGCTTCTTCACTTCCGCTTCCTGGCTGTCATGTGGTGAGTAGCCCTTCCCACATGCTCCTGCCACCATAGTTCTCTGCCAAGCCAATGGAGTCAGCCTCCCACAGACTGGAGCCTTTCAAACTGTGAGCCAAGAGAACTCTCCTTCCCTAATTCATTTACATAAGGGATTCTGTCACAGGGACAGATAAATGAGCCACAACACAAAGGAACAATATCTGCATGCACATAAAAAGGTGGCATTTTCATCTGATTTAAGTATACAGCATATCAGAGCTATATGTATGTTAAATAGGCCTAAAACTATGACAACTAAATGAACATTACAGAGAAAGCTTCTAAATTTAGTGGAAGACACAGACACCTATGAATTCCAAGAGGTGGGAGAAGAAATTGTCTCTTGACTATATACAGCACTTTTCTTTGTCCACTGACTGAAAGATGATCCCACTCGGTGCTACCTCTCCTTTCTTTCTGGGAAGTGTGACATAATAGAAAGAGCCCTGACCTGGGAGATAAGGGAAGTGGGGGTGAGTCCCAGCTCTGTCACTCACTGGCTGTGTAACTTCAAGCAAATCATTGAACTGCTCTGGGGCCTCCACTCTCTCGGCTGTGAAATGAGGAAGCTGGCCTTCGTGGTCTGGGGTCCCTGATGGCTCTACAGCTCCTGTCCTTCTATCCTCTCTCTCTCTCTCCTCTACCTCTCCATCATGCAGGATGCAGGTTGTGGTTTAGTTTGACTAAGTGCATAGTGGGACTGAAGCCCTTCACCAATTAGGAGCAGGATTCCACAACGTGTTGCTCAGAGGCTAGACGCAGTGACCTGTACTTAGAATCACTCCCACTGGGCGAACGTCTCTGCTTGTCCATACAGAGCTCAAAAAGGGTCTCAGAACCCTAAGTGAGAAAGACATGGTAGGAGAGAGAGATGGAAAACACTCCACAGTTTTGACAAAGACATCTACCTGCTGCTAGCTCTGCTCTGTTAAGTGGCATGCCAATCCCGTAATGGTGTCTATAGCATACAGCCCACTCCACATGGGTCATTGTCCTCACTATTTTACAAATTCTTCGACATAAATTTTTTTGACTCATACTGTTTACCATATAGGGAAACGTCCATTCTCTTCCCACATCACAGCTTCTCTGCTCTAACTCTCCTCTGCCATGTTTGTCCCACTCTAGTTTCTTCTGACGTGAAGCTTTTAGGTCCTAGACGGTACCTTATGCTAATCACTTCCTGTCCGGGAATTTAGGGTTTATCACAAAGTCCATTTTAATTAAAATGACGAATTTCAGTTGCCAGTTAACACTGTCCCTAGTTTGTATGTATTTGATTTTGCTTCCTCCTTTTGATATTTTTACAGAAAAGTTCGGAATAATTTTATGTCCTATGCTGTTCACCTTGCATAGAGGGAAAAATCACAAATGTACTAAAACACAAAATAAGCCAGGACATTTTAAAACCAGGTATAAACCCCTTTCTTAAAAGGCTTTGACAAAGGTTTATGTTTGCAAAATAGTCTTGGCCATGAGTAGCATTCTTTTTAAGGGAATTATAAACTGTAGATGAGCATGCTGTTCTAACAGATATTATTGAATAGCTCAGAAGCTGGATGTGGCTTTCACAAAGAACACCTTGACTTGATAAGTTGTCCCTTCTCCCGTGGATAATTACCACACTACAGCCGCACACTGCTATGGCCTGATACAAATTAGCTGCATATTTTCCATTTCCTACCCAGATTTCTGCATAGATATGTCAAAGAGAAATCAGATGACAGCGTGTAGCAAGGCCTCCCTTACCAGTGAAAACTCGATGGGAGATTTTTTTTTTTCCCCCACAGGCCAAGAGTCCAGCCCTCAAGTTTAAAGTCTGAAAACTCAATTTTACCAGCCCATCTAAAGGTCATCAAGCACCCGGACTCAATCAAAGTAAGATGTCGGCATTCACCCAATCTACACACTGGAATATCAATTCACCTGGAGTGGTAGATATATATGGAAATATCATCTAAATTGCAAATTCAGCCATATTATTCCTCTGCTTAGCATTTTCAATAGCTTCTTCCTGCCTACAGGATAAAATTCAAATTGCTAATAAGGTAACTCCTGGCATGACCTCCTTCCACCTTGTCTCCTCTCAAGCCTCCCCTCATAGCCAATGATATAAATGTTCTCATTTTCTCCAAATGCACTGCTCACGCTTTGAATGTGCTCTGTGACTCTTTAAACATAGTGCCCACTCTATTATACCACCTAAATCCTTGATTGGCATTTCTAATCTTCATATTTTAGGGATAAATGAAGATTTTTTTCTTAACCTAATATGGCTTCATTGACTTTTTTCAATCATAGTCAGGATAAGGTGTCTTCCCTCTGAACAGCTAACCTTGGCTTTGTATAACTTTATAGCAAAGGTTATTAAGTGTGTGTATGTAAGAGTGTGTGTGTGTGTGTGTGAGTGTGTGTGTCTGTGTGAGAGTGTGTGTGTGTGTGTGTGTGTGTGTGTGTGTGTGTGTGTGTGTGTGCTTGCAGCACATTCATGTGTCTAGTCAATGGTGGTTGTTATAAATGTGTTCATGTGTTTATATGTGCACATGCATGAGTGTGCATGTGGAGGTCAGAGACCAACAGTGGGTTTCTTCTTCAGTTGTTATCCATCTTATTATTTTTTTTTTTGAGACAAAAAAAAAATCTTAGATCTTACCAGTTCAGCAAACTGGCTGGCCATCAACCCCCAGAGGCCTTTCTGGCTCAGCCTCACCAGCACGGGATTATGAGTGTGTGCTCCCACACCCAGCTTTTGGAAATGTGTGCACATTTTCTTCTTTGCTTGCTCAACTAGTCCATAAGTCTCCTGAGAACTGGAACCATCATTTTACCCTTATAACCTTGGTGCCAGAGTCCCGAGGACTTGGGGGGGGGGGGTTCCTTACACATGTTTGTTAAAGAAGTGACTAGCCCTTCTACTGGTTAGGCAATTTAACAGCCAAATCGCAGGTCAGACACTATGTGATGGTAACAGTTTGAGGATGAGATTTTCTAGATCCTGACAACACTTACTTTTATCAAGATATAATATGCAATTGAAATACCTTTCTCTCCTCTGTGGATGCTCCTGTTAACATACCGGTGCCCTTTATTTCCATGCAAACCACCATCTATTTTGGCTCTGCAGGCTCCTTTATTTTGGTGACTACACATAATTATCACAGACAGCTCACTATTGGTGCTTATTATATTCAGATCTTTCATTTGTGAGAATCAGTTGCATTTCAGTGCTGAGGCTCCATGCTAGTCATCCTGATTAGAATGAGAAACACTGTGGCCTTTTATCCAGATATTGAGTTCTCTCAATTCCTCTAGACAGACATTGGGAGTCTCATTCTCATCACCAGGACAACATTAGCAACTCTTGGGAGTCAATTCCTTCTGCCAATAGATAATTTTACCTGGAATATGTTCAAGCTTATTAGCTCCAGTTGCAGAAACTGACTTCCACCTGATCTGTCCCCTATTTCCGAGGTGAACTAAAGCTCCCATGTCTGCTTGGGCCCTGACCTTATTAAAAATAGCTTCTAGACAACCAGACTTTACCACCTCAGGCCCTGACAGTACAAAAGATCTCTATGGAGGATCTCCTTTCCTAGGTTTCTATGCTCCGGAGAAGGTGAGCCTGGGAGAAGGGACCCTGTGGCAAGTCCCCAGGGAAGATGCAGTCTTATCTACTCACAATGGCTTGCCACCATGGGGAGTCTCCCAGCTTGCTTGGCACAGCCTGCCCTATATTGGCTTGCCATGCTGCTCAGATAGCCTTCCTAGTGAAGCTGGCTGTGCTTCTTGTGTTCCTTTATTTTAAACACAGTGTCTTCTCCCCATCCCTCGATGCCTATTGTGTTGTTTAATTGCTACCCTCTGCCTAGCGGTTGCCAGCATGATGTGCTGTGAGACCAACACACACAATGCAGTGTGCGCTTGGGGGGGACTGACAAGCCCAGCTTCCAAACCGGATTTTCAAAGGGAGAGACCAATGAAACCCATTGTCGAGAAAGTGATAATTTCTGTGCCATGCAATTATACCCTTTAAAAAATATACCTCTGGTGCACTATCCTGCCAACAGTTTACTGACGACGAGGAAACAAAACCAGCAGTTGATGCTAGAATGGCTATCGAAACCCTATAATCATCTTAAAAATAGATTTATATAAGGAACCTGGTTGTTATGAGTGTGGTTTTATAATGTATTTCAGAAGAAAAAAAATCTCTTCATAACTTTAGCCATGTAAGCCTCTATTTCAATACTGTAGACATTTGGGTTGATGGGAGGTTGCGGGGGGGGGGGGTGAAGAAGAGAGAGAAACAATATGAGCACCCAGGGCTATCATTTTTGTCACATGCTTATCTTCAGTTCACCCATCCACTACACGCTCACTCCTCACACCGCTATCATTAGGGGAATAGCTGCTCACTGATTGTGCCCACCAAAAGATGGAAAAGCAAGCCTTGTCACCACAATTACTGATTCACAAATAACCACGGGCCTAACTTTCCTTTTATTGCAAGTCCCCCTCTCCCCATGCAGGACTCTTCAGCACTCTGCCACCAAGCAAGCACAGATAGTGCATATGGCTAGGTCCTTCCCAGAGAGGCTCATCTCCAATAAAAAAATAAAAATAAAAAAAACTGCCGGGATGTGCCAATAAATGTTTTCTGCCTCCTTTTCCAGACTCTTGCATGTTAAATTGGTAAGAGTCTTCTAGAGTCTAAGGACATGGACTGGAGAGATGGCTCAGTGGTTAAGAGCATATATTGCTTTCCTAAAGGACGAGTTCAGTTCCCAACACCCATATCAGGTAGCTCACATCACAACTACCTCTATCACCAGATGATCTGCCTTTCTCTTCTGACCTCAGCAGGCAAGTACACTCATGTGTACACACGCACATGCAAGCACACAACTAAAAACAAAACAAATCTTTTGAAGTCCTAGGATAACTGATCAGATGTACAAAGGACATGTTGACCCTAGCCCATGTGGTTAAGAAGGCTACTTGGATCATTTCAATGCCACTTGTAATGTGGTCAATTCAATGAGTAGTGTCTAATTAATTGGAAAAGAGCTGTGTGGTACATGGTTAAGAGGTTGAGCTCTGAATAGATCATTTGAGTCAGAATCCAAGCTCATTACTTGAGACTATGGCTTTTTCCCCATCTCAAGCTCCCATATGTAAAGTGGGAGTTTAAATAGTTCCCACGATGAAGAGTTGACATAAAGCTTAATGAGCCAGTAGACACGGAAGTTCTAGACTATCCGTACAAAGCAAATGCTGTTTGACAATGCTAGCTGCCGCTATAATGATTCCAACAGTCAGAAGATCAAGCTTACTAGCTGAAGATTTCTTACATTGATTGTTCCATAAATACCCAAAGAACTTTGTGAAATACTATTGGGGGATTTTATGACATTCTTTAGGAGAAAGTATATCTTCAAGGATATTCTGTTTTCCCAGAAAAAAATGCCAACATATGATGCATTAAAAATGACATGACAATTGCTTCTCTATAGAAATAGCCTTAAATAGTGAATAGATGGTGGAAAGGTCTGAGCGGCTGTGGATCGGGAGGGACACAAGAAAACTTTGAGCTACAGAGGTATTGAAAATTAAATAGAGAATATGACATAATATTGTGACCCACACAATCTATATAGTGCTTTCTATAAAATGTGGTTTGGGGAGAGGAAAATCTTAATTTTAGCGTGATTTTTGTTTATATTGGCCTGCCATTTAATGTTGTATAGATTTGGGGATGTTTACACTGTCTTACAGTCTGAGAAATTCAACTCCACTCTAGTAGCTCAAGTTTCTATTCAGAACAGGTATACCTCACAAAGTTCAGCTGCTTTCAATTTGAAATCTTTGTCCAACCAACTCTCAACTCTTTTCTTTTCTTAGTATCCATCGTCTAGTGGTTGTTCACTAAATATTAATGAAGTGATAAAAAAAAGAATGGCAGAGTAAATCAATGAACCTCTCGGTCCACATGCTAGTAAAGGGCTAACGTGTTAGTTGTGTGGGAACTCAGTTGAAGCCCATTGGATGTGGAATCAGATGCAAGGTCATGACCCAGTTCTGGCAGACACTGCGTCTGTGACTTTTGCAAGGCATCTGAGACTCTATCTTTATAGCAGTGACAATAATAATTATCTCCTCCCAAGAATTGTGTAAGGATTGCATAAGAAAACATTGATAAAATGCTTTTTGAGCAATAAATCCATGTTTAGGTAGAATTTGCCCTTCTTAACTGGGTAAATGAAAGCTTCAATGGAATTGGCTTTCTACAGTTCACAGCTTCAACAAGGGAGTTTTGGTGCAGGGACTGTGTTCATTTTGGAACCTTCTACTCATGCAAGGAAGAGAAGGGTGAAAACAGAGAGAAAAAGCAGAGAAAGGAAAGAGGAAATGAGGAAGAGGGAGAAACAAGGAGAAAGCAATCTCACCTTCAACCGCAGTCATTCAGGAATGGTGGGAATAGACGCTGTGGAAATCGTTTGTGAAAAATGGACAGCTTACCCTTGATCCTTTTTTTCAGATCTCCTCACAGAGTCTGGGCTGGTATTTGGAGTGACTTTTCAATTAGCCAAGCCTCCTGAAGTCTGGATCCAGGCTGGGAGAAGCTTGCCAGGGTAGTGGCTTTTATCTTATTCAGTCATAAGGAACATGGAAATCAATTTTTCCCAATCTCAGTTATAGCTTGAAATCCATCCTTTTTTAAGGCAGCAGGAGGATTAATCTATTGAATGGTTTTCAGGATTTTGCTGACATATAAACATTTTAAGAATACATTACATTTTTTTCCCTCTTTCCCTAGCACTATTTTTAAAATGAAGCCAACTCGCAGTGCCAGCCAGGAGAAGAAAGATGGCCACGCATTTCTTCCCTGTGAGAGCGCAAAACCATTTTTTCCCAAAGCCTGGAGCACAAACTTAAATTCACATTGGTTAGTGCCATCCTCTTGACCAACTGTCCCATGTCACAGGAAGGGTCCCCCTTTTCATGGAGACATTTATGACTCAGAATAATTCAATTTAGCAGCTCCCATACACTAGAAAAGGCTCCTTCCAGAGAAGTCACTGCTGTAATGATTTGCTTTGCTGCACTTAAAATGATGGTGCTGGAAGTAACCCAGCCAGCAACAGTGTTGGTTGGTAAGAGGCTGATAGCAATAATTTCTAAAATGCTGGCTGTGGGACTGCTAAGGATTAGGCAGTCAGTTCATAGAGGCTAGAGATATTCCCAAGCATTGTCTGTAGAGTGAATAAATGGTAGACTCCTGGGGCTGGAGAGATGGCTCAGCTTTTAAGGGCACTTACTATTCCTGCACAGGATCCAGGTTCAGTAACCAGCATCCACATGGAGTTTCAAAACTATCACTAACTCCAGTTCCAAAGTGACTAGACACCCCCTTCTAGCCTCCACAGGCTCCTACAAGCACATGGTGCACACGAACTCATTCAGGCTCACACACATACAGATAAGTAAATAAGTATACACACACACACACACACACACACACACACACATACACTCACACACTCACACACATATATTCCTGCATTCAAATGTACATAGGTTCTATTATAGTATAATAAAAATATAATACTCAAGTAATATATGTAGCAATAAATTAAAATGTTATTTAGTATAATAGTAAACAGCAAAATAAATGTAACATTCAAATATAGATATAACTGGATAATCAATATCACTAGTTATAATAGGCATACAAAAGCAAAAAAGTGTTGGATGCAGTAAAATTTTTCCATTTACTCTAACAGTATGTTCAAAGGCCTACTGTCAATTAATAAATGAGCATTAGTATAGTCTATGAGGTATATTCATGTATCATAATACTAAAAAGGTTTAGAATCATTGATTTATACTGGATAAATAGAAATGGGAATAGAACTATTCAAAGGAAATAAGTCACAAAATAATTATGTCATATGCCATGGTAGGGTGGGTAATGGAGACACATTTGTGGGGGGGCTGTGATAAGCCACATAGCTTCTGCCTATGGTCATGGATTCATTGAACTCTGAACAGCAAGAACAAACTAAATAGGCCCTTACCATTTCTGAAACAGTACAGAAAACAGAGATATACCAAGAAGTTATGAAATGGTCATCTTTAGGACTTCCTTGCACAGTTATTTCCAGGATCCTTTGGAAGAGTTCTAATAATTATTTTCAGCTGGTGATAAGGTTATGCACAAACACAATAGTTGAGCATACAGCATTCAAGTTCATTCTGCCTTCCACTTCCATTTCTAGTGGGTGGCACTGGACAGAGTGTTGTAACTTGGTAGACTCAGGGTATTGCATTGGGATCTATTCAAACTTAGATTAATTTTGACTCCATGGTACAGATTAATGTCATTTGCAGTCAGCTCCATATGCAGTTAATGTATTGCTAACCATCACAGGGTAGGAACGGCTTCCAGGAATACCCCTGTAGCTCTCTGTGCTGACCTGCTTGTTAATGAAATGAGATGCAGGATGGAAGGCTAGATGAAATAATGAATCGTTTGTGTGGTACTTTGTGCCAGAGCTAGATGAGCAATAGGAAGAGACAAGATTTGAAATGTTCCAAGTCAGAAGCTATTCTCAGTAAAGCCTTCCAATACTCCTATGTAAAAATTTGTAAACAAATGTTCCAATCCTCGCGAGGGTCATTTTGTTAAGATGGAAGTCTGTGCATGTCGCAAGCAGATGTGATTGCAGGGCAGAGGTTGTCATTGTCTCACCACTCTGGAATCTACATTTTTGAAGACATAAATCTGTACCAACACTATGAACAGTGAATATGTCTATGCGAAAGTTTTCATGTCTTAATCATCTGTTATGATTTGAATATGAAATGCACCCAGGTTCCTGCATTGAAAGTCTGGTTCCCAATGTGTGGCACTATTTTGTAAAGCTCTAGAAATGTTAGGAGGTAGGATATGTCTTGGGGAGTCAGGTTACTGGGAACAGGTCTTTGGTGATGTGGGATGCCTGGTCCATTTTTAGAGTTCCTTTTTGTTTGCTGCCCTGTGACATAAATCGCTCTGCTCTGCCCAGCTCTCTCTCCAGCTCTCTGTCACTCCATCTTGCTGTCACAGTGGAATGACAACTCTGAAACCTGAAAACCGTGGGCTAGAACAAATGACTCTTCCATTTAATGTTTTCTCAGGAATCTTGGGCACAAAAAGGTAACCAAAACACTCCCCAAAAAATTATAATCAACCATAGATGATAGAAAAATGACAAATTATCTTTTTGTTTCTTAAGTATAAGCTTTCATAAAAATTGTTTTCATATGTAGAAATGATCAAAGACTTTCAACCAAAGAGTTTAAAGAAAAATTATTACAGAAATATACCTGCCAACTAATCAACCCTATTTCCACACTTCCTAATGCTGATGATATTTTAATGTTATGATTTATTTAGTCATTCTAAGCAAATATTTGCTTTTATATCTAAAGTTCTATTTATAATTTTGGAAATTTAGAGTATTCTCTAAATATTATAAGCTTCTGTGTCCACAAAGCCGACATCCACCAATACGGTATGGCAAGCTGAAAAATTGCTTTTTCATATCTTTTGGCACAAATTCAGCATTAGTCTTCATCTTATTATCCCTCATTCTTAGGATTAACTGTTAAGGTGTTAAAATATCATGCTCTGAGTCACAAGGACTTGAGTTCAAATGCAAATTCTACATCTTCCCTCATGTGTGTCTTAAAGACTTTCCCAAATATTTACAGATACGTTTCACCATCTATCACACTAGACCATTCTTATTAAGAATTAAGTTAAAGTACATGTAAAGCACTTGACACTTTACCTGATATGGAGAGTATATCAATAACTGTGACTGAGTAAAAAAGGGACATATGTATGCAAGTATATACATATAAGAATAGTAAGACTGCAAGGGGGTGGAGAGATGGCTCAGAGGTTAAAGGCGCATGCTGCTCTTGCAGAGGAGCAGAGTTCAGGTCCCAGCACCTACACTGAGCTACTTACAACCACCTGTAGCTCCTGCTCCAGGAGATCTGACACCCTCTTCTGGCCTCTGCAGGGACCTGCACATATATGTACATACTCTACACAGACACACATAAACATAAATAAAATTAAAATAAATATTTTAGAAAAAGAGCAGCAAAATCAACAGAGAGAGAGAGAGAGAGAGAGAGAGAGAGAGAGAGAGAGAGAGAGCGCTATTATATAGAACTTAAAATTATCCACTACATAGACTTACCCACTAGGAGCACACTACCTGGTTGAAAGCATTAAAATTAGAAACTTACTCTTTTGGCCTCAACTACTCATTTAATTTTTAATGCTAAACAAATAGCCATTCTTTGCAGATCTGGTGTATTTTCCTGCAAGCATACTTCCAAGGGTCAGAGTAGGTTGTGCAAGTTGATAAATTGTGTTTATTTATTGGCAAGCCTGCACCAAATAACATGCAAATGATATGCAAGATGACATATACATTCACATCAACGACTCAGCCACTTATGGTAATAGCACTCCAACTCTGCTCTATCTGTGATGGTGGCTGCATTGTTGTTTCATAAGTATCGATTGCTCTTGACTTTTGCTGATGCAGCCAGAGAAGTTTGTCAGGAGATAGGCCAAGGTACCCATCCTTTTGGTTTATTCTGGTCTTCATTCCACTCTTACATTTATTCTGGGACTTGCATCTTTGGGGCTGGGGGGTCTATCTGTACCATTGCCCACAGTATGTGTAAGGGCTTTCGTTCCTTGGGAAACTGTTGACTTCAAAGAAGAGTGAATACTACTTTGAATACCATTATTAAAATGACACTCATCTTGGGCTCCAGAAACTGAACAAACACAGACCATAAAATAGAGCCTATCATTCTTTATCATCTCCAAAAAGACCTAGAATGGAACAGCCTTCCTACTGGCATCTGGCAGTCAACACAGGGCCTTCCCTTTGAGCACTCATCATGTCAGGCAGCAGTACTCCCTCAGCAAGTGGATGGGTCCAGATCGGCCTTTCTCTGTGATAAACACGCCTGGATGTGGCAATCATTTCTTTCCGTAGGAATGCAATGATGATGTGATTTTCAGGGCCCTGTTCTGGATGTATGAGTAGCAGACCCATGATCCATCATCCACAATAAACTGTCTTCGTGTAGGTATTAATTTAGTCTTATGTAATATATAGAAGCGATTTGTTGGCGGGCGAGCAGAAAGCATGTGTTTAAGCAGGCCAAACCTATTTGGACCCCTCTTACACATCTCTCGAACTCGATCACATATAACATGCATATTGATGGCCGCTTCATATCGGAGGCTATTTTCCAAAATGCTTTTTTCATAGTCTTCATTACAACACAATACTGCTGTAGAGAAGAAATAGGGGATGACTATGTCTAAGCACACCGGGGTTTCCAGGCTCTTTAATTCATTAGGCAATCAGAAGAATAGAGAACAATGCAGTAGAATGGCTTGTTTTTTCCTACTTAATCATTTCGAATGGATGCTAATTTCCATGGGCTATTTATTAACCTGAATTTTGGCTTTTAAAGACATGCTCAAACCTCATGAAAGCCAAAGAGTTTAATTTGTACTTTAGAAAGCAGGCATCAGGCAGGCTCCTCCTTTTGTATTCAGAACATCTTTATCCACTTAGACTAACAGAAATAGAATAAGAGCCATTCACATGAACATTCTGCTAACCACACATATATATGCATATTAAATATGCCTTAAATATATTTGCTAATACATATTTTAAATTTCAGTAAAACTAAAAACCTTTTGGTCTCAACATGCACTCAGGACAACACGTATTTTAATGCACAGCTATGTAATGAGAATAAGACCAGCTCATTTTTTTTTTTTTTTTTTTTTTTTTTTGGTACTTGACATGTATTTCACACTTAAAGCAAAGCTCAGTTCAGACTAGGCCACCTGAAGGATTCAGTAGCCGCATAGTCTGGCCACATCCTTGGGCACTAAATAGTCACAACAAAGCCTCCTAGCCTATTGCTTATCCTAGCCTATGAAAATTTTCATATTTCTCAAGAAATTATAAAAGATGTAATCCACTGATGGTTTATGTATTTCCTCACTTTCCCGATTTATTTTTCTCTTTTGGAAAGTAATAGACTGAACATGAGTCTGACAACAAGGATCCAAAGGTTCCAGGTCTAAGGTGAGATAGAATTCAGTTTTCTCATTTATAAAATGATGGGTGCCTCATCTAGAAAAATTACATATTTCATTTTTTAATGCTTTACTCTGTCTTCTCTTTGAGAGTGGGAACAGACTGATCCCTTGCTTCCCCTGTTTGAAAAGTCTGACTTTTAATGGTTTAGGCCCAAGTTTTTCCAGCACTTCCTTAGAGATTCTCACATTGATAGATCTTGCACAAGGGAATTCTCTGCACTGTGTTTGCTTCATGCTTTCTTTTCTTGGGTTTAATCCTTTGACTCCCACTATCATGATCCGCGCAGATCCCTGTATGTGGGTGGAATTTTCATGTCCCAGCAGCTGCTTCCAAATTACCACACAGGGGTTCATATTACTTATAAATGCTCATCTGATAGCTCGGGCTTATTACTAACTAGCTCTTTCAACTTAAATTAACCTATTTCTATTAATCTATGTTCTGCTACATGGCTCATGGCTTTACCTGTCCTCCAGCATGTCTTGCTCCCTCTGCAGTTCCTGGCAATTCCCCTGCCTCCGCCCTTCCTTCTCCCAGAGTCTTCTGTATGTGGCCTTCTCACCTATACTTCCTGCCTCACTACTGGTCTGTCAGCTTTTTATTGACTAATGAGAGTAATATGTATTCACAGTATACAGAAAGATTATTCCACAGCACCTCTAAGCATTTCCTTCCCATCTCTGATGATCTCTCATCACTATTAATATATAGCTGCCTCTTCAGCCACACTTGCCATGTACTTCATTCCTGTCAACAACCCTGTCAACAAGCCAGGTCCTTCCTTCAGTTTTCATGGTTGTGATTTTGGTCTCTATTCTAGAGGAGAATCACTGAAGTTTGGACCACATTGTTGTCCTGACCCTCCGTTCCCTTATGCATTTATTTTGCTAGAAGAAGACAACTTGTTGGCTGGTGAAAGAATTGTAAACACATTTTTAATCCTTGTCGTCTGTTTCTGCGGTCTTTCTAGAAAATGACAGTCTCTAAATCTTTTACAAACCATGCCTTTTAAGCTTGCTTTGTTGGAGGCACCTTCCCTAGAGCCCCTAGAAGACTTCTAAATGGTCTCCTGCTTATGTGGAAGTTAGAAGACACTTCCTCTATTTGCCTGCATGCCCAATGGTTGGCCAAAATCAATCTGATAGTTGCCACACACCAAAAATGTGACCATCAACGTTACAAATTTGTAGTTTTTAAAACTTTTATGTGGTGGAAGTCAGGGCACATATTATAGTGCAGGGGTAGAAATCCGAGAACAGTTTGTAAGAGTTGCTACTCTCCTTCCATCGTGAATCTGCTGAGCCTTCTTACTGACCCTGATAATTTTATAGTTAGCAATCAGTTAAGAACATTTGTAAAAAATTGGCATTTTGGATGCTCTTGTATCTTTTATGAAATCTGAATGAACTTATTTCTGATAAAAATTTACCATCTAAATTGAAGTATTTTCTTGCTGTAAAGTGTGCACAAAATTTCAAAGCTTCTTCATAGGAAGTAAGTGTGAATAATCACATGTTGCAGTACTTTTTTTCTATTTGGAATAAAGTCAATTTTGCTTACTTATTTTAATTATTTTTTTATTAATATCATTCTCTCATATATTATATCCTAACAGTAGTTTCCCCTCTCTTCTCTCCCTCTAGTCTCTCATCTCCAACCCCTCTCTCCCAAGACCCACCCTCCCAGTCCCCCTCAGAAAAGAGCAGGCCTCCCAGGGACATCAACCAAACATGGCATAACATGCTACAATAAGACCAGGCACATACATCACATCAAGGCTGGATGAGGCAATCCAGTAGGAGGAAAAGGGTCCTACAAGTAGGCAAAAGAGTCAGAATCTGTCCACCCCTGCCTCCCACTGTTAGGAATCCCGCAAGAACACCAAGCTACTCGGCCATAAAATATATGCAGAGGATAGTGATCAGACCCCTACAGGCTCCCTGATCTCTGCAAGCCCCCATGAGTCTGAGTCCCAGTCAATTGATTCTGTGGGTGATGCTTTCATGGTGCCCCTGACCCCTCTGGTTCCTCTGATCGTTCCTCCCCCTCCTCCATAGGACTCCCTGAGCTCAGCCTAAATATGGTTGCTCTAGAAAATTTTAAATTCCTTCCATGACTCACATTGTATCTACCCTGGACAGTGCTGTTATAGGCAGTGTTTTCTGGGATTGCAGAATCTTCTATTTAATTTACATGAAGAGTGCATTAAATAATCTGAATATATTGTTTTACCTAATTCTCATGGCAACTCTTTGTAAAGTAGGTATTATTATCTTTCTTTCAAGCCAGAAACGAACTCATGACATACACATACATTTCCCAAAACTGCAGTCATACTTAATGAATGACAAAAGAGTTGGATCTAAATTCAGACACTTCACTCTACAGCCTGTATTCTTCTTACTTCACTGTATCACCTTGCTGGATGGTGCTCTGTTGCTGATGTTCAATGAGCCCACCACATGTCCACACCTGAATTCGTCAGACTCTCATCTATTTAGCGATTGTATGGATAGCACAGTTGGATTTACTATGCTCTTCATGCTATGGGTTAGAACTTCTCAGATCAATAAACCCAGAAACAAAATCAGGATCTCCAAGAGATACCCACATTCTTCTGTGTGCTGCATTAGTATTCACAATAGCCCAAACTCAAAACAACCTCTGTATATAGTGATGGATGACTAGATTTACACAGTGGGATGGGTTCAGGGGAATATTATTCAGCCATAAAGGGAAGACAGTCTTGACATATATAAACGTTTGAACCTAAGGGGCAATGTAGAAGAGGAAATCAGTCAGATAGACAAAAACGAGTGCTCTCTGGGATCACCTACATATGGAATTGTTAAATAATTAATAAAACTGTTAAATAATTCTCATCACATTGCATATATTCATGAAATCCCAATGTTACAAACCTTAAATTCTTGTCAGGTGTGGCAGCACTCAGCAGGTGGAGGCAGGAGGATCACCAGTTTAAGGTCATCCTCAGCTAAACAGTGTTTTGAGAACAATCTGTGGAGATTGCTATTATAAAAACTGATAAATATATAAATAACAATTAATTATTTAAATAAAAATATAAAAGGCCTATACTGAATGTAATTTGACTTGTCAGTTATACCTCAATAAAGCTAAAAATCTGCAATCAAAGTCCACCAAGGAGTCACAAAATCAATTCGTTTGCCACAACTAGAATTTGAAACAATGAAATAGACTCAATAAACAATAACTATCAAAATGCATCCTTGTTTTAATTTGTTTTTTATTGCTGTGATGGACACCATGACCAAAAGCAACATGAGAGGGGAAGGATTTACTTCAGCTTACAGATCACAAGGTTTTCCTTGTCAAGGAAAACCAAGGCAAGAACTCAAGACAGGCACCTGGAGGCAGGAACTGAATCAGAGACCAGGGCAGAATGCCACTTACTGGCTGGCTTCTAGGCTTCTCTTCAACTACTTTTCTTATATAGCTTGGGCCCATCTGCCTAAGGGTGGCATTGCCCATTGTGGGCTGCATCAATTAGCAATCTCAGACATGCCCAAGGGCCAATATAATGGAGGCAATTCCTCAGTTGATGTTCAGGTGTGTCAGATTGATAACTGAACCTAAACCGTGATAACTCCATATAACAAGAGTAAATAGTATGTCTTCAGTTAGGTGTAAATATTACAATGGACAAAGTAATCATTTTTTTACAAGCTAACATCATGTGTTTTACATATGGGCTTGTATGTTTTATTTATTTATTTATTTATTTATTTATTTACTTACTTACTTACTTACTTACTTACTTACTTACTTATTTTTGTTCTGAGTCAGTGTATCCCAGACTGGCTTGGAACTCATAATCTTCCTGTCTCGGTCCCCAAATAGTGGACTGTGCTCTCATTGTCAAGTGTTCATGACCACATATGGCTTAGAAGTGTGACATTTCTTAGTGTAATGGACAGTTTAAAAAAAAAAAACTTACACATGCACAAAAGGAAAGGGAATCGAAAGCCACTACTGTAGTGGATAGAGGTTCCAGCTTTGACCTGGAAGTACTACCCCCATTGAGGCTTCTAGTAACTGTCATACCTACCTATGGCCTGCCTCTGAGGCAGGGCTGAGATGGGAGCCCTTAAGACCCGAGATCCAGATGTGCCAGCCTCTTGGTTCCTAGTAATCCTAGATGTTGTATGGTAGACTGAGCAGAGTTCTCCAGAGAACACTGCTGGACTGCACCTCACCTCTCTCTCCCAGATCCTGTAACCAACCCCTTTACTTGTAAGTAATACCCCCAAATAAACCTCCCTTTTAACTACATAGAATTGCCTTAATACTTCCACCAACACACTGTTCCATGCCACTGGAAGGAGGATGACTGTTCACTCATCCCTACCAGCACTAAGGCCACTGTAGTGGAACCTGCTTCCAGGAAACTGCCTGACTGTGCTGGATCAATGAAGTCAACTACTGCAGCCAAGTCCACAAGACATAGAATTGTCTCAATTGGTCCAAAAAGATGTCAGTCAGGGTGATATACAGTCACTTTGTAAGTCCACACCTTGAGTTTAATGTTTCAGTACATGGCATCATCCACTCCCCTACATCACTTTACCATCATTGTTTTTACCTTCTGAAACTCAAAACTATTAAACTGTTCAGACCACAGCTTTGTCTATCGGCCATGGCAGTGGATGAATAGTGGGAAAGATTGTAAGTGGTAAGACATACAAGGAATTTATTTGTTAGTCTTGCTTATGGAATGCTGTCTTAGTTGGGGTTGCTACTACTGTAATAAAACACCATGACCAAAAGCAACTTGGGGAGGAAAGGGTTTATTTCAGTTACAACTCTAAGGTCACTTCATCACTAAGGGAAGTCAGAGCAGGAACTGAAGATAGGAACCTGGAAGCTAGAATTGAAGCAGAGGCTATAGAGAAATACTGCTTACTGGTTCATTCAGCGTGCTTTCTTAAACAACCCAAGACAAGAGTTGGCACCACCCACAGTAGGCTAGGCTTTCCCACATCAATCAGTAATGAAGATGTCCCACAGACTTGCCCACAGGCCAATAAAGTCAGGAGATTTTCTCAGTTGAAATTCCCTCTTGTCAAATGACTCTAACTATGGCAGGTTGACAAATACCTAACCAGGACAAATATTTTTGTTTGTTTGTTTGCTTGTGTCTGTGTGTTGGTGGGGGAGGTAGTGGTGGCTGTTTGGGCCTGTAGACACACACCTGTGGAAACCAGAGGTCAACGGTCAACTTCATGTATATTCCTGTGGATCTCTCCAATTTACTTTCAAAGGCAGGGAATCTCACAGAACCCAGAGCTGAATGCTTCAACTATTCTAGCTAGCCAGCTTGCCAGGCATCCCCTGTCTTTGCCTCCAGAGTGTTAGGATTTTCAGGGCTGCCATGCCTACCTACTTCCAGGCTAGAATCCGTTGTGATGTAAGGTATGGCAGCAGGAGTGTGAGGCTGCTGCTCACACTGCATCTGCAGTCTAGAACGCAGAGAGAGATGAATCCTGGTGCTCAGCTCAGCTCCCTTCTTTTTATTTTATTTTTACAGTGCAGGATCCCAGACCATGGAATGATACTGCTCCTCTTTGTGGGCTCATAGAGTGGGGTCTTCCCATCTCAGTTAACCTGGTCTAGATAATCCCTCATAGGCATGTCCAGAGTCTTGTTTCCTATGTGATACTATTGACAGTTACTATTAACCATCACACCAAGCTTGAATGACCAAGATCAGCAACAAACCCATGGACTTCCAGGTAATCCAGGACAATACTCTCCCAATTTATTTTATTCAGCAGATGTAATGGTTTTACAGCTGAGATTTACTATCAATGTTTGAATACTGGAGATTTCACACAAAATATTGGCATTTCACTCTTTTTGAAGCATCAGAGCACTCTACATTCCCTGGGTTGACTTCCCACCTAGCAATAACCTGGTCAAACAGAGTAGGTTCCCACTTAAAGCAGGACAGTGTCCAAGTTGACCTCAGCCCCATCACAGTTATTTTAGTCATTGAGATAACAGCCTGGCCCTGAAGATTCCTGAGCATGTAGTGTCTGAATCCCCAGCAAATGGGC
Source organism: Peromyscus eremicus (assembly GCF_949786415.1). NCBI lineage: Eukaryota > Metazoa > Chordata > Mammalia > Rodentia > Cricetidae > Peromyscus > Peromyscus eremicus. The sequence goes on along the minus strand of NC_081431.1, from coordinate 25,680,458 downwards.
TGGTATAGCTGTGCTTATCATGGGGGACAGGTGAAGCACTGTCATCCTCAGCAAAACAGAGTTCCTATTGTGTGACTGTTTCTTTCACCACAGGATTTCATCATCCTTGCTATCATCCATCCAAAGGTCAGCAATGCCACTCACCAAAGTTATGGTGACAATCAAAGCCTCCCCACTACGCTCGACACATTTTCATTTCTGAGATGCACTAAGAGAAGACGAAAGCATCCCTGGTTGAGAGTCACTGCTTAGTGAGACTATATTATAGTATGGTCCAGCCAGACTCCCACTTATTGACCATGGTAGCTTCACAAGTTTTCATTAGTCTTTTCTTGAGGACCCATTGGAAACTCCTGAATATCAGGCCACAGAAGCTACAGCCCCAGCTATATTTAAGGATGTTTCCACTTAGATAATTTTGCCAGTCAACTCTGATGGGGACCCACTAGAAGGTGTGTGAAGCCTCTCCTTCAGATGAACCCTGGTTCTTGATGCTTTGGCCCAAGTCACAGGACTAGCAGCCTGATGGAACTTACCTCCTGGTGTTCCCTCAGAGGTTAAGCCTGATTCTGAGTCTTCAGTGTTCTAGACTGGATTGAATCATCTTAAAGACTTCTGGAAACCTGGGAAGGTATTGTGTATAGGGATATTGGAGTATGGAGGACAGCACACATCTCATGGCTTTTACTCATTTTAGGGATCAACCTCGTTATCTAGTTGATTTGTAGACTATCTAATATCTGTGTTTTCTTGAGAGTTTTGTTCCTATTTGAGGGTAACTTCTAGATGGGTAAAACATGAGGACACAGATTTGACATTTGTCACATCAGATCTCTCTTCCTCATCCCAATCACACAGCCTGCTGGAAAGTCAACTCCATTCTCAGTCCAGTAATAACCTGCCTGCCTCTGTCACCACGGTCATGCCATCTGATGGGTGTTGGCCAGGGACAAGAACTACTCTTGTGAAAAATAGAGACCAATAACAAAATAGAAAGAGTTCTTGGACCCTATCATTGCTGTAGCATGAAGACCCCAAAAGATAGGCTTTTAAGAAGGACCTCCTCCAACTCAATGTGGGTATTCTCTCTACAGCATGTCATCAAGTGATTGTCCATCCTGCGGGACATACCTTAGAAACAGGAACACATCATGTGGGAGTTGCTACTAGCTTTTGACAGCTGCGATATTAGTTTGTTTATAGCTAAAACATTACTTACCCAGTGGACTCATGTTTTCATATTTATAAGTGACCCAGTAATTCTGAACATTGGCATTTCAAATCTTCCTTATGAATGCTCACTGCACATCCAAAGAACCCTATAGACATCATCGTAAAAGAACCAGAGTCATCTTTGCTCTGTATCTATGACTGATAGAGAAATGTCCACCCAGGATGTCTCCATTAGAATACTCACAACTTTGAAGACAGTATGCAAAATGGCAAGAAATACTGAGGCTGCTAAACAGCTGACTTTGACCCAACGAAGTTGCCCTGCATTGTTCAGGTGGGCACAGGAACAAAGTGGTCAGATGAGTCTGTGTCAGAGTGATCCAACATGAAAGAGACTCAACCAGCCAGTGGCTGGCTTTATCTTTGAACTTTGAAAGGGGACACAGGCAAAGAATATAGATAGCCAACACGGAAGTGACAAGAAAATAAATTTCTCCTTCTTCTTCTTCTTCTTCTTCTTCTTCTTCTTCTTCTTCTTCTTCTTCTTCTTCTTCTTCTTCTTAAGTTTCCAAAATGAATACTTTTGCTGACACTGTGATTTAGTACAGTCATGCTGGACATCCAAGCTACTTGGTGTTAGTTTGTTATACCAGCAAAAAGAAACAAGAGCATCAACCCTCCATGTGAAAGCCAATCTGACCTCACTAAATATGTGGTCACCAAATAAACACCACCAACTTTCATCAGTGAAATGTGGATTATATGCAAAGTAAGTATATGGTAATAAAGTCATCTGGCTTGGTTTGGCTTGTTTGGTATGAAAGACCTTTTGTGACAAGGAGGACTGTTGGCCAAAAATGGCCACGTTAGTTACCATGTGCTCCTTCTCAGTGCTCACATGGCTTCCAACACTACGGAACTTGCCTCTAGAACTTTACAAGAAAAAAAAAGGAAGTCAAAAAAGGAGATGGGGAGGGGAGAAGTTTGTTTATGTCACTCTTGTTGCTTTTAAAAATTTTATTTTAAGGGGTTGGAGAGATGGCTCAGTGGTTAAGAATACTGGCTGATTTTCCAGAGTACCTAGGTTCAATTCCCAGCACCCACATGGCAGCTCACAACTGTCTGTAACTCCAGGTCCTGGGGATCTGACACCTTCACACCAATGCACATAAAATAAGGTTATATAAATTACAAAAAAAAATTGTTTTGAATCAAAGAAATATTGTTCTTCCATAGCAATCTTGTTTCCATTCACCAGCATTTTGGGAAAAATTAAACACACCCTTCGGTACCATTGTCACCACACAGGTCACTACAAAATAGCTCCAAGTCCTCTCTGCAGAACCCCTATGGTTCAGAGCAAGGATCTCTGGACAGGGAAGGCACATTGCTGGGTAAGTATGGCACAGGCTCTGAGTGACCTGGGGAAGAGCCCAGTGTATTCACAGTTGTTGGATATTTCTTTTCAAACAGGACTGAAGACACTAGCTTACAACCAACCAAACGTACACCAATAGTGGCAATGAACCCTCTGTTTTCTGTTTCTTTTGATGCTCAGAAAGGGAGGGAGGCAGCAGGAACCACTTGTCCTTGCTTCTCATACCTCTTTTCCATTCTGTCATGAAAATAATGATAAAATCTCTCCCTCATTCCCCAACCTCTACTCACACCAGGAAAAAGAAGTAGGTCTGGATATTACTTAAACAATCCTGCTGTAATTATATATGGCCTAGGTGTGAATGACTTGGAGGCAGAGGGAGTCTGGGGAGAGACCCAGAGGACTCTCACTGCCTATATCACAGTTTTGTTTGTGTGATTTTTAAAAATGTTGATCCCCAAACAGTAACCAGACTAATAACTCTCGACACTCCATCACTAATAAACTTGGTAATGGATTTCTTTCCTCTCTCAACATTTCATAGGTTTTGCCCAAGCTGCCAATGAAGGTGAAATGTGTATTTGCTTCTCTCCCCACTGCCCCCCCTCTGTGTCTCTCTCTGTCTCTCTCTCTGTCTATGTCTCTGTCTCTCTCACACTCTCTCTTTCTTTTTCTCCCCCATGTTCCTTTTTAAGTTATAGCCAGCCAGAGAGGCTTGATAAGTTTCCCTCTTATCTCACTAAGACATCTGAGTCTGATCCATAGTAACCGAATAATCAATTAATTCTCTTGCAGAGTTCCATTTACATAATGAAAACGCAATGCGCTGATATTTTATATGAGTCATTTTGGGTCGTCTAGACTGACAATATATTGCATATTGATTGAAAAGAGAAACTCTAATGGATCTTCTGTTGTTGAACTTGCAAAATTAGAATCAAAGTGAAATGACAGAAGCAAGCATGTATTAGACGTGTATCTGTATTTCTCTCTTTAATGTAGGAACTTAAATGTCTGGACCTGATTATGACTTTGCACTCATTTGAGCAAAAAAGGCATATACTGACTGTGTGGCAGTGTGCAGTCTCATTTCTTGAACCAAAATCAATATTTTACTGTTTGTAAACATTGTCAATCGCCCAGGCTAGAGTCCCACAAAGACTGCATAGCCAGGACACTTACGATTTTAATCATATCTTCACTGTCAATGTAGGCTCCTTAGCCTACAAAAGGGAAAGAATATGAGTAAGGTCTAGACAAAACAAGCGGGAATTAAGGGTTAGGGATCTGTGGTCTGTATAGTCTTGTGAAAGGGTGAGAACTGGTTCTATATCCTAATCCTTCTGATATCACCCATGCATGGTAATAGATCATGGTTAGTACATTTTATTGCAGTCCAGCATAGCAGGCAAGTGTCATGGTTACGCTTGCAGTCACAGGCCAGGCTCTGTAAATTCCATTCTCCCTCACTTAGGAGCTGTTGGGGGCAGGCTATCCTATTTGACTTGCTGAGCCTTCTGCATCATCATCCTTAACCAGACACAGTGCTAATGTTCAACTCACAATGCTATTCTGGTGTCAAAATTAAACCAACTCATACTTGCTAGATGCCAAAAATAAAGCCTATCACACAGAAAATGCTTAAGAAAGCAGATATGATTACTAATCAATAAACAAATCCAATATGGTTCTGGCCCTCCAGGTCAAGGACCAGTGGAGAGCTGATGGACCCATAACAGGTTAGTTCAAAGTAGGAAAACTGAATTAAAAAGTAGCTATTCACCAAAAGATAGGTAGAAGGCCCTATAGTTTGAATGTATCCCCCTAAAGTCATGTTACTAATTACAAATTCATCAGTTCTGGGAGCAGGGCCTAGTGGGAGGTGCTGAGGGTTCGCAGGTTCACTCATGAGGGAATGAGGTTGTTAGCTCTGAAGTGGGCTATTTATGGGAAACACATTCAGTATATTCTCTCTCTGTGTGTGTCTCTCTCTGTGTCTCTGTCTCTCTCTGTGTCTCTGTCTCTCCCTGTCTTTCTCTGTCTCTGTCTCTGCCTCTCTCTCTCTCTCTCTCTCTCTCTCTCTCTCTCTCTCTCTCTCTCTCTCTGTGTCTCCTTACCTCCCTTTCTAGCTTGCATTTGCTCTCTTCTCCCATCCCTCCTTCTTTCCTTTCTGTCTTTTGCAATACTACAATACACTAACAAGGCCATGGCCGTTGCCAGCTCCTTGATGGCACAGCTTTCCCAGACCTCAGAATCTTGAGCCGGTAAATTTCCACTCACTGTAAATTCCCCAGACTGAGTTACTCTGTTGCAACAGCACCTAACAAAGACAGTAAAATTATTATGTTTTCTGCTTTCCTTTTTTATTCTTATTCTTTTGTATTTCTATTATTTTCATGATGGTCGCATATGTACTTTTATGATCTTTTAAAAATCAAATTATTTACACGTTTCAAAAGAAAGGGAAGTCATCTTTCAGCAGGGGAAAGCAATATATTGTGAAGCTGGTATGCTCCCTCCTCCTTAGAGGTGTTAGCCTTGTTTTCCCTGAGACTTGAGAATTTTCAGCATAGTAGCTGCCCCTGGACTGTGGAACACCTTCAGAAAAGGACTGCCGTGAAAATCCAGGATGAGACCCAGCTCTCTAGTCAGATGCTTGCCATCTACTCATGCCCCCTTCCCCTCATCAGGAACAAAACCTCACAGATAGAGAAGAAATGACTTGCTTTAATGTGCATTTCTCATGGAGAAACTCCAGAGAGATGAATGAAGACATAGGAGCTGTGTGGCCCCAGGATGCTCATGCGGAAGCTCAAGAATCCATGAGCTCCTTTTTCCCTACAAAGGAAGAAGGTATCCTTGGAGCTCACATGGCCCTGAAAACAGAATACACCAGGATCACAGTAGCACAGTGATGACTTGGAAAGGAACCTAGAGCCCCAACACTAAATCCAGGATCCCACACCACAAGAGAAGGCAAAGATGGAAGCATCCACATCTACCTCCTGCTAACTCAGCCTTGCCTCTCCTGTACTGTTTATGGACTCCAGCTTCAAGAAAACTTGCTATGACATTTTTTAAAAAAAGGAAGGAGAAAGAAATGAAGGGAAAACGGAAGGAAAGTTACTTCCTGGTGATGAAATAATTCCTCAACAATAGTGTAGATAGTTTCAGAGATGAGTCAAAACTACTGCTGATGGCAGGTTTGCATTCTTACCTCCAGGAAAGGAAGGTCAGAAATATGGTAGACTAGACCCTGTACCTTTCAAATACAGATTCCTAGAGTCTCCAGGACACAACTTCAGGAGTGTATTGTTTGACTTCATTATTCTTGGACCCCAGTTAACCACCAAGAACATTTTTATGCTTGTACATTCTTTCTCCTCCATCTGACCTTCATTCTCTACTGTTTCAAATGTTACAGAGCATCTACTTTTTAGTATTGGTATCACCACATGAGAAAACCGAGTGCGGAATGACATTTATCGATCTTGTCCCAGTGAGCGCAAGTGATCTTATTAACAGTGAAGTCTCTGTGAAGGAGGGATATAATTGTGTGCAACAAGGAACTGATGTATCAAGAAAGTCAGTGACACACTGAAGATTCTAAAACACTTGGACAATCTCTCGAGATCAATGAGCAGCTCAGGCACCCTGAGGATGAAAGGGCCGTGCCCAAGGATCCTGGCACCCAGTGACACCTCGCCCAAGTGGTGCTCCACAGAAGTGGTTCCAGCAGAGGCAGTGACATTTGGATTCACTTTGCTATATAGTTCTTCTTGGCACTTTCATTTTTCCAAATATAATTTTTAAATTTTCCCCGAGTTTATGAAAGTTAAGCATAAAAGAATATGAAGTGGAATGTCTCCTGTTAAGCTGAGACTGGTGGCTAAGATTTAAGGCAGAAGTCTAAGAGATGCTAAATAACCCATATTCTAAAGGAATCTTCCAGCCACCAAGGTAAACAGCACTGGAGAGTGTGTTTTGTTTGGGGCTTCTCAGGAGTCCAGTGGGAGTAACTATGGATAAATACCATGATACTAGAAAAAGGCCATGTGACTAGGGGGGAAAAAGAGGCTTTAAGAGAGGGGGTTGGGGAAGATAATACAACAAAGTGGAGGTGGAATAGCACGGGACTAAAGGACACAACAGTGAAAAGGAAGAAGGGACATGAGAGAGGTTGGGTGTAAATAAAGATTCAACCAAACCAAAATTGATATGGAAGCCTATTTGTCATCTAATTAATTTTTTCCTTTTTATTTTTACTTATTCTTCTCTCACACAATACATCCTCCTTACAGTCTCCCTTCCCTCTACTTCTTCCAGTCTCCCTTCACCCCAACCTCCCCTCTCCCCCAGATCCACTGCTCCTCCATTTCCCTTCAGAAAAAAGAAGAGGCTTCCCAAGAATATGAACTGAACATGAAACAGTAAGTTACAGTAAGGCTAGGCACAAATCCTCGTATCAGGGCTGAATGAGGTAACTCAGGAAGAAAAGGGTCCCAAGAGCAGGCAAAAGATCAGAGGCACCCCCACTCCCACTGTTAGGTGTCCCACAAACCCCCAAGCTACACAATTGTAACATATATGCAGAGGATCTAGTGAAGACCCATCCAGGCTCTGTGGTTTGTTGCTTCAGTCTCTGTGAGCACCTGTGAGGCCTGCTTAGTAGATTTGGTGGGCCAAGTTCTATTGGTGTTTTTGATCCCTTTAGTTCCTGATGTTTGGCTGTGGGTCTCTGCTTCTGCTCCCATCAGCTGCCAGGGGAAGCCTCTCTGATGATGATTGGGCTAGGCACCAATCTATGACTATAGCAGAATATCATTTTAACTGACAAAAATACTTGAAAAAAAAAAAAAGACAAGGTCCCAGTTGGTCTGGAAATTGCTATATAGACCATGCTGGCCTCAGACTCACAGAAATTTTGCCTATACTTATCAAGTGCAGATTAAAGGTAGGCACCACCACACACAAATGGAAAGTAATCTTTTAGAGAAAGAGTCAACAATCAATTTGGTGTCAAAAATAACCAGCCTGGTAGGAAGACACATGGCATGGAAGTTTCTCTTCTCCCCAAGGTATAAGCAAGTAAAAAAGTTCCCCAATGTTAGCTGTGTCTACCAGAAAGAGGATCAGACATGTCGAAGTTTCAAGGACTGGTGCCTCTGATGTGACCTGTAAACTTTTGAGCAGAAGGAAGTGGAGCTAAAGAGAGGCAACATGATAGCATTGCATTGTTGGCATGGTCCCATCATCCTCAGGGTTTCTGAGCTGGACCCTAACCTCTAGAAACTGTCCTGTTGTCTCTGGCCTTCTCTAGGATGACAGGACCTTGGAGAAGGTTAAGCATTCTTCTAAGGCAAGCTTATCAGTAGTTGAAGGCATCCCAAAAGCTTTGAAATACATTGCTATGGGTATGAATTGAGGTGTGATGCTATATCAAGGATCCCTGCAGAAGGAAACCCCACCCAAGAGCTCTCAGGTGCTAGCTTCACACCATTAGGAAGTCAGCTATACAAAGTCTCCACAGCCCACAGCCAGGAAACCAGTGACAACTAATAGAAACATATATTAAACCAATATGTATACTTTCCTTCTGCATACTACTCCTCTTACATGGTCCCATACACATGAAATTAAGCACAGAGAGGCAAAAGAATCGAGTAAGAGTTCCCTCTAGTTTGGTTTGGTCATCCCTGCATGTTTCCCCATCATGATCCTGATGCACTTGCTCAGAGAACTCATGAAAGTTGGATCAATGGCTGTGGAGCCTATGGAACTTGACTAGGCCCTATGCATGGTGAGACAGTTGTGTAGCTTGATCTACTTGGGAGGCCCCTGGTGATAGGATCAGAATCCATCTCTGGTGCAGATCGGGCTTTGTGGAGTCCACTACCTATAATGGGACACCTCCTGCAGCCTTGAGGCAGGGGGAAGGGCTTGGACTTGCCTCTACTGAATGTTCCTCCACATGGGAGGCTTTGCCTTCTTGTGGGAGGGAGTAGGGGATGGGTTGGGAGGGGAGGCTGGGGGGGTGGGAGGAGGGACGAGGGGGATCTTTGATTGTTGTGTAAAATGAATGAAAAAATTTCTTAATAAAAACAAACAAACAAAAAAAGAATGGAGTAAGAAAGTCACAGGGGATACCTGTTCTCTTCCTAGGCCAGGCCCCTCAACCTCAAATCTGGCTGATTGCATCTAGGAGGGTAAGAGTAAGAAAGGGAAAAAGATTTAAATCACTCTGGAATTATAATTTTAAAGTTCACTTTTTCTTTTTTAAAACCTTTTACATTTATTTGTGTGGGGGTGTATGTGTGTGCGTGCCTGTGTGCATGTGTGTGTGTGTGTGTGTGTGTGTGTGTGTGTGTGTTTACATGCACATACCATGCAGTAGTTGTGGAAGTCGGAGAACAACTTGCAGAAATCATTGGTTCTCTCCTTCTACCATGTGCATTCTAGAGACTGAACCCAGTTGTTCAAGCTGGGCAGCAAGCGCCTTTATCCACTTAGTCATCTTGACAGCCCAGAAACCTTAAAGTTTTAAAATTGAGTGTACATAACCATTTTTTTAATCCTAGAAGAATTTTGTTGTTGTTGTTGTTGTTGTTTTAGCACAGATAGCTTGGTTATTGTGGCACTAGAGAATTGAAGAGTTCAATCAATTATGCAGATAATTATGATGATGACTTCCGTTGGGATGGGAACACAGACCATTTGACCCTTGTCCTGTTCTGTTCTGTGGAGCAGCCTCCTCCCTCCACATCACATCATTTACTCTGTCTTTTATAAGGAAGAAGATAATGAGAGTAAAAACAAAATTAATAAAATCTCCCATGCTTCCTGTTCCGAATGTCTTTCAAATCAGCAGCTCCAGGTGTGCCGTGAGTAGGCCAATTGTTCAACTATATTATGGTAGTGTCTAGGTAAGATTGAAACCTAACAGGGGCTGGGGTGGATATGCAGCACTACTGTGCCTATCAACTTAATAAATGAAGTTATCACCATCAGTCAGGTCCAGAGGCCAGCAAGGCCCTGCAGTTTGCTGAGTCAGACCTTGCACATTTAATAAAAGGGATTGAAAAATAGTGCTTGATGTTGCTCTAGTTCAGATCAGTAAATTGTGAGGACACCCCATACATTAAGCGGAACCACTCATTTCCATAATGGGATGGGATGGGATCGTCTCCATTGATTCGACCCTGCTCTGAGGACAGAAGCTTGCCTGGGGTCATTACAAAAGGATTATGGGGGCTCAGAGGAGTTGACAGTGGGCAATGCACTAACCCCTGCGCCAAAGCCCCAGATCAATAGAGAATGCCAAGATTTCACGTGTGTGTGTGGGTGCCTGTGTGTGTGAGAGAGAGTGTGTAATCCATTCCTAAAGGTATGTAACTTCTGTTTGCAGATTTCTACATAGTCACCTCTGCTTAAGGACTGAGTTTCTGCCTACTCATATGTTCTAGATCCACCCTACCATGGCTGTATCATGGATGTCACTGACTGAATTGAAAATGTCATTGTTTCCCAATATCTCTGAAAGTCATTTCCTTTTCTCGAAAATATTCTCAGCCATTTAAAAGGGAACCGCTATGCTGACATTGAATCCTGCATTGCTGATTGTACACATCAGCTGTTTGTTGTTCTATATAGTTGGTCCTTTTCTTTCTCTGATACATTGCAAGCACCTTCTAATCATGCTAACTTCACCCAATGACATTCAAGAGATCTGTTGGATAAACAAGCTCTACAGGTGTGACTGTTTTCAAACAGCTTAAAATTTACCCAAAGGAAAATGAAATAGATGGGTCCTTAGGAGGTGGACTCCTATGAGATGACTGCTTAATCAGCCCCTGAAAGATGTTCTGGAAAAGAAAGCCAGCCTCATCATCAAGACAAGCTAAGATCTTCATGGCAAAAAGGTACCAATAACTCCCCAATACAAAGGAAGAGAAAGAGGAGACCGAGAATGACGTGTGAGATCCATGGATTGGATATTTAAGAGGACATCAAGGTGTCTGGATCAGGTGGAACTGGACCACACCACACAGATTCAGAGAACCACAAGGATGAACTGCCAGGCTGTGTGATTCTTGGCTGGACTAGAAAGAGAGGAAGAAACAGTAACTTTAAAAGCACATTGTAGGGTTGGCCAGTTTGTAATTAGCAGCATTGTTCATGGACATCTTTCCACAGAGCTCTAAAATCATGAGTAGCAAGAATTACTACAGGAAAATATCTTTTTTAATTATGGTATAATTTTTGTATGTATATACATGTATGTATGTATGTTCATATGTATACAAGTGAGTGTAAATGTAATCTCTGGTGATATTGTCAGGCATTGTCCACATTTTTGTTTGTTTATTTGAGACAGAGTCTCTCACTAGCCTGGAACTCATTGATTCAGGATACCCAGGGATATGTCCTGTTCCACCTTCCCTGTGCAACGATTACATGTGTGCTATCACACCCATATCCTTTATATAGTTTCTGGAGACTGAGCTCACATTCCTCCTGCATGTAAGCCGAACACTTTATCGACTGAGACATCTCCCTCACCTTAAAAGATGATACCATTTTACTTCCAATATTGTTCTTCTTGTAATTAAATACTGAATCATCCAACTCCAACAAAGTTTATCTCTTCAGAATTAAGTGGAAAAAATAACATTATTGTTCATGTTGGGCAAAATAGGTTGACATAACACTCTACCTCCAAGATTCAGTGGCTCTGTTGAACTATGGCTTCCAGGAGTTGGTTCACCATCTAAAACCCAACACTTGCATGAGCCATGTTGACAGAGTTTCCACACGCAGTGCCATGGCTCAGGAGAATGACCTGCACCCTGAATATCCCAGATCTGAGTATTTATTATAACAACTTTCTGGGACATACTATTTATTCAAGTTTATGTTTGTTAAGATTTGAATAGACAACTAGTGCTAACAGTAGCCAAAGTTATCATTTAGCACAAGAGTGTGGAAAATAGTCTACCAACCCAGGTTTGAATCTCTACTGTGCTCTCTACCCTCATTACCATAATCATCGCCATGAAACTATCAGTCTTTTAATCACATCATTGGTTACTTTATATGTTAATAACAGTGATTTACAACACGCAAAGACCAGTGATAAAAAAATAATGTTTTTGAATATAATTGACAATATTCTTCTGAAAACTTCCAATCGTTTTCTTTTTCTGTATAACTATTTCCTTAGGTAAGAAAGAATGGCTCCATTATATAACATTCACACTATACATTGTATATAAAGAGAAAACTATTTAGAACCTAGAGCTTTATGGAAATATGAGATATTAAGTCATAGTACCATCTAGATCTCCTGCATCTCTGCATTTTTGAATGGTTCAGTATATTGATGACCCCATGAAAATCTCAGGTCCAACAGTGTCTTGAATCCCATGGAAATGCTTGCTCAGCCATTCAATAACATTCATTGTTTGTTTCAAACCAGTGAGAAATGTGTATGATGGATATGCACACAAGTAAATACCAATAGATATAAATTAATCTCTCCTATTCTTTAAGTGTAACCTGGAAATCACAGTGATCACCTCCCACACACATGCACAGATAATAGATTAATTTTCTAAGAATAGAGCCTATTTGCTACTACATGCAAGCCAGTAGAGACTGAAAGATGAGATGTGGTAACTCCTGCAAGCTCCTAATTCTGGGAATGGTTCAGTGTATAACTCCATCAGCAGACAATGTTGGCTCGTCAGTCTTATCAAGAAAGAAGTTCTCATCCACGCTAATCATTTCCCTAACACCAGTTTAGACATAAACCATGCTTCTCAGGCTTCTAGACAGCTTACTTACAAGAGAATGGTCTTGATCAAAATTTCCATTTTGTTTTTGTTCTTCACAGTACTTTGAAAAACAATTCATACAAAAATAAAGCCATAATAAAAGAAGCAAAACTCCCAGAAAGCCCATCATTATTCATCATTTGGGTGATACCCTCCTACATAGTTCTCTGCTCATATATATGCGTGATGTACAGTTAGTCTTACATTGATAAGGCTGTGTCCTATTTTTGTACTGCAGATCCTATTTTTTAAATATCATTTTTAACTTTCCTCTTGTTTTTCTCTGTGTTCCATCCTCAAATGAAATAACTCCTTTTCAGGTTTCACCATGAGCACATAACTATAAACATAACAATGAAATAAACCTCTGTGGAGGAGGTACATACATTATAAAATTTGATGTTATTGAAATTGACCTGTTCTCATTTTAAAATGCTTTCTGGTCCATCCAAGCTCTCGAGAATGGATCTACTTTAATCTCCTTAATGACTGCACGCATGCTATTGTATGGAGAGACTAAAACTCCATTTTCCTATTTGTGAGCATTTATTTGTTTTCAGTTTTTAGCAACTGCAAACACTGTATGATAAAATGCTTGTGTGTTCTAATGATTTTATTTCTGCGGGATAAATTCCCAGAAGCAGAATAGTTGGATCAAAGAATAAGTATATTTTTACTTTTAACGTATATTGTCAAAACTTTCCAAAAATGCTACAAATTACATTTCCCGGAGCAATACTGAGGAGCACTCTATACCTTGCAATCTAGCCAACTCATTTACATTCCCACCAGTGTAAAGTTGTTATTTTAATTTGCATATCCGTGATTGCTAATGAACTTGTGCATCTTCTCTAATGTTGATGGATGCTTAGATTTGTTCTCCATATTTATTGTTTTTCCAGGTGTTCTCCAAGGAAAACCTAAGATCTCCTGGATCCTCAGAGGTCTCCTCAGAAGACCGTGGTCAGATGGCCAGATTAAAGCCCTCCGCCATTTCTACTGACATGCTGTACTTAATGGGTTCTTTGTACAACTAAGTTTGCCAGTTTTGAACTGACTACTAGATTACATGCTTCTGAAAAATTCTCATTCCCTAAAATTTTAAGAGGCTAAAATGATCTTGTTTGTTGATTTTGTTATTATTTTTAGTTTTATCTTGGTTGAATTTTAAGTTGATTTTAGGCAGCATCTCTCTGTCTTACATCTACTGCATACCAAAGAATTATACAAATGTAACAGATTCAACACTTGAGTGTATGAATCACCTGCAGAATTTGTTTAAAATGTTGTCATTCAGATCCAAAGACTGATTCAGAAGGAAGGTGATGAGGTTTAAGAGTCTACATTTTTAACAGACACTTTGGAAATGTTATTACATAGCTGATCCGTGGCCGTATTTGGAATAGTCTAGTCCTTGGCACTTAGTATGTGCCTAACAAATCTTTGATGATGAATAGAGTCTCCTAATAGGCCATCAAACTCTCCTGAAACCTGTGTGGTTTTGCTGAAGTTGAGACTTGGCACTAGAACATTTGTTTAAAATCCCACATTCCTGTATAACTCAGCCTTTGGGGATACAAATAATGTCTTTAGAAATGGGAGAAAAATCTTTCTTACCATGGGGAGGTAAGAAATCAGATAAAGTCCCCTCAGAATCCCCTTCTCCCCTGGTCTATTAGGAACTATCCCAATAGCACATATATACACCTAGCTTCCTGTCAAAGAATGCTGGACTCTACTAATGCAGCTAACAAGGAAATAGAATCCCCCATAGAAAATTCAACTTTGGGGTCCAGAAAGCAAAACTTGTCACAACAAAACCAGCCAGAGACAACAGTACTGAGAAAGAGAATCATATAGAGCTCTCTTTCTAGAAGGAAGCATATTTTAAATAAACTTTCTCTCAGTTAAGATGGAGCCTGCTCAATCTTAAATTCCTCCCTCTAATCCTATCTGCATCCCAATCACCCTGATTTACTCTGTCACTGGGTGATGGTACAAAGGGAAAGATTGCAGATCTAATTAGCATAATATGGATAAGCAAATGAGGCCTAATCAATTATGGTTCACACTTGCTTTCATCACCCGTGCCAACAGTCGGCAAATTCACTGACAGTTCAAATGCGACATTTTTAGAAGCCATCAGTAAATCAATAACAAGTGACAGTAATTTAGATGCACACTTCGTTCTGCCTCCATTTCTGTCCAGGAGATGCAGACTCACAACCCCGAGACACCTGAGCTCAGCAGTCAACGCATTTAGCGTTTAAATCTCACACACGGGCCAAGTCTGTGCATCCCAACTCTTGGCACCGGGGCTTTCTCTGATAGCTTGTGGGGAGGTTACAGGAAGTACAATGATAGAGAGCTTTCCTCCATTGGTATTAGACTTTTGGAACAAGCATGTGTGTATGTCTCCATAAGGATGTAATCAGATCTGGTAGGATGTGCCACAGGGCAGCCAGCCTGGGTGCTTCTTTCTAGCTCTAGCAATCATTACTTGTATAATCTTCGGAAACACACTTAATCTGTCTGTGTTGCAGCTACACCATCTGTCTGTTGAATGGTAGAGGAAGAAGAAAAACCAATATATACACTTCTTTACCTGACAAACTTGAATGGAAAATAGAAATAAGACATGATGGTAAGCATACTTTTCATAAACACGAGGTCACTGGCAGAGCTTGGCAAAAACTGAACATTGGCTTCAGAGAAAAGAGAAATAATATACTGTCCCCTCTGATGTTTGTTTGCATGTTGTTTTACTCCTGTGGTATTCATGTTTAAAAAGAAAATCTTAATATGACTCAGAAAGAGGTAGAATGAGGCAGGCAAGATAGCTCAACAGGTAAAGGAGCTTGCTGCCAAGACTGCTCACCTGAGTTCAACCCCTGGGACCCACACAGTGGAAGGAAAAAATCAACTCCCACAAATTATCTCTGACTTCTCTGCACAAGCCACAGTACATGCACCCCCACACATATGCACGTAAACATGTATACATGCACACACACATCAATAATACGTAAATAAAATATAATCAAGTGCCATAAATAAAATTTTAAAGTTCAAATTCATTATCATGGGAGAAATTTGGACAGAGTCAGAGTGAGAAAGGACCTTAACATGCTCATCATCAACCCCTGTTTCTCACTGCTAATAGTTAGCAAAGGGTCCTTATTCACAATTTTGCTTCAGGAAGAACATGAGCAACTAAAAAGCTATTAGACACTGGTAATGATGGAAGTTCCAGTCCTTCACTTACCAATGCCTTATCTTATACCAATGCTCACACTTACTATCCTACTTCTTAGGGGAAATGTCCACTTGCTGCTTCCAAACGCAGTGAAGTGCTGCTCCGTTCCTATCATTCAATATCGTATACCCAGTCATTTACTCTACAGTTTACCTTTGCCGAAATCATAGCACCCCTTAGCCATGCTGTTGGTGCCATTAGAATCTTTATGTAATAAATACATAGTGTCTTTTAAAGATCACTGTTTCCCCATTTTAAGTGTGTGTAAATTAGCTAATACTTAATTTTAGAATGTGAGAAATTATATATTTGAATGTGTCGCAAGAAATTTATTGAGGACTATACCCACTGACTATTATTATTATTATTATTATTTGTTGTTGTTGTTGCTATTGCGACCCCCACCCCAAGATGTAGCCCAGATTGGCCTTAAATTTGCCCTCTTGGCCCTGTCTCCCAAGTGCTAGGTTTACAGTGCATGCTACCGTAGCCAGCTTCCATTGGCTATTGTTATAAAATTGGTATGCACAAAACAATTGCAAAAATCTCAACAATGGGTTTCTTTTATTGCTCACACAGCTGTCTTTGCAATCCAAATGACCTCCACCAGGCTTACTCATCGCTCTGTGGATGGTAGTGACTCTGCAAATCTTGATTAACAACTCTGTTCCACACGTGGCTCACCCTCAGATTCACCCTCATCATGATTCTCTCATGGCAATGTCTGAAGCTCAACAGCAACGAGGCTAGTTCCAACAGCACTTCCCAAGTCTCTGCCCTTCCCACATGGCCTTCAGCTGTAGCAAACTGGGTGGGAAAGCTAAGGGGTAGAGAGCAATTCTTTGCCCATAGCAAGAAGGCACTGCCAAGGCACGTGACATAAGGCATGCACATTTGATGAGAACGATAATTGGAGCCATTAACATGAGTATTTCATATGGAAAAATCTTCCACATAGAATAATAGTTTGCCTTGGAAGATGTATTTTTCCCCTGTAAGAGTTTAAAATCCAGTAGTGAATTTGAGTGTTTCATATAAGGAGGAAATCAGGTCTGGCTATAGAAAGAAGACCACAAAGAGGCCACCATTTGAACTGAATTACAATGAACAAGTAGAATGTGAAAGCAAAGAATGATGGGAGAATGGCTTCTTCTTGAGAAGTGGCACACAGAAGGAAAATCATAGCCGTGTCTAAAAAGCCAATCTAAGCCCATAAGGGTACAGATAAAGAGGGTGAAAGGGAATGAGTAAAACGTTACCAGGGAGCAAAAGGAGCTTACTCCCAGGGTTTTTATAAAAGTCACTATTTAACAGAGATCTCATCTTGCCATTACATCCCCACCAAATAAACAAAAGAAGCTAGCTAGCTAGCTAGCTATTATCTATCTGTCTATCTATCTATCTATCTATCTATCTATCTATCTATCTATCTATCTATCTATGTCTATGAATTAATGACCAAGAGACAAGCACATATGATGCTCTACTAATACAGTCTATTAATAGAACACTTTCCTCTACTTTCTAAAGCAAGGTTTCAACTGAGAACATCTGCCCGAAACATGTTTTCCCAGTGTACTATTTGACTTTAAGCTGACTAGAGATATCAAACTTTCTTTCACAGATTCTTTGACATACTTGAACATTATTGAACAAATGTCAGTTGTGTATGAGTCTTGAATGATGTCAATCTGGATTGAAAATGTACTGACTCCTTTGTATTTTAGGGTTATTGCTCTCTGTCTTTCTATGCAAGAACTACAATTGGACATGACTGCAAACACAAGTCACTTTATCCTCTAGAATGTTTCTGTCAGTTTTTTCACCCACATTTCTAGGACTCAACTCCACATAGTTGTGCGGAGTCACACCTGAAGAAAATTGAATGTTAATTAAATTTTTCTGTGACTATATTTGGTCTCTGATATAATTTGAGCTAATAATGTCATTAATATAATGTAGCTTTTTAAGTGAATAGGTTTTATTCAATCAATATATTTTATTTCTTATATTTAAATGTTATTCAAATTCAGTTTTTTTTTTAAAATCTCAACTCAGGAAGAGCTATTCTTAACTATTAGTGATCAGAAATAAAGATAGATTTAAAACAAATTGAGAGTTTTCATTTCCAAAGTGCTACTTCTGCTTCTGCTAAGACATCATGCTTTAAAGTAGATGTGTCAATAAATAAATGAAAATACATAAAATAAAAATATATGCCACCTATTAACTCTCTGCTGCTTTTTGTGCAGAATTAAGCACACATACACTTAATTATTAATCTGATTAGTCTTTCTTCATCAGTTAGGAGGATGGTACAGTGTTACTCCATTTTATGGAGGATATGACTGAAGCTAGATAAATAGCTTTTACAAAATCACACAACTGGTAGATGGTAAAAGATAACTGTGTTTAACTCAAAATCCTTCTTGGATTCACTCAACAGGAGACCAGGTACCTGTAATATTCCAGTGCTATTCCAGACTCTGGGGGTTTTATGTGAACACACAAATAAAAATTTCCATCTTCACATAATTTATTCATTTTTAGTATATTCATAGTTAGTATATGAGAGTGTGTTATAGTTCTCATAAGCAAGGCAACTGTTCAATACCTCACAGCTTAGTGGGTTACTTTTCTCTCATATACTACCCTTCTAGCCTAATATTTGTGGTCATATTATAAGTTCTTTATAGGCTGGAAGAACATTTGATATTTCTCTTTTATATTAATTTCCTTATAGCACATGGTGTTGACAGATTATGATATTTAATGTGTGTTTTTGGCCAATTTCTGTTCTATGTCCTGAGCATCTGAACATTAATAAACCTTGGAGAAATCACTAGCTCAGGGTCGCTTTATTGCTTGAAGGTGCTGCTTCTTCTTTGTATAAGTAATGGAGAAGGTGATTAATCCAGGTCCCCAGGGTGTCTACATAACCTTCAACTCCAGATGTTGTGCTGAATTCATTTACAGATGTGCAATGCCAATTTAGAGAAAAAGTAAAAGACTGGGTACGTACCCTGGACAGTGAGCACCATGTTGAATGACATCATGTGCACTGTGTTGAAGCAGAGAGAAGAGTTAGAAGGGCAAGATGGATGTCATCTGCCTTGTTAAGTGGTATCTTCTTCTGCCTTTTGAATGAAATACCGGGAATGTGGCCCTGTCTTGTATTATTTAATTTCCAAAACTCTGGAAAATATAACCAGAAACAAAATATTTTCTTTTAATAAAAATACTATCATAAATTACTTCTCATTAGAATATTGAACAAATAGAAAATTCCAAGCATATTAAATACATACCATGTTAATTTCATACCAACTGATAGTCTAAATTAGAGAAATTTTTATAAGAAAAATAGAAATTTCCCCAAAAGTCAGTGTAGAAAACTATTTTCCTACACTCAGCTCACATTCCTTTAATCTAGAACTAACCAAACAGTTTGTAAAACGTTGAATCAATGACGGTGTCTTAAAGAATAACTGCTTTGATTCATACACAATCTGGTCCATAGTTACACCCAGTGGGTCCCAAGGAAAACCTTCCCACAGCCTATCAGTCAGTGAACTTTAATTCTAGGCACAAGAAAGGAACTGCAGAGCCTCCTTCAGACACGTGGGTGGGGATTTAGGTTGAGCATCCCTGAGGCTATTAAAAGCATTGGCAGAAGATCCTGTCCTGTGTGCCTCTAGCCATACATCATGAAGTTCAAATGGGTTTACAGATGAGCACTATAAACATTCAAGATATTCATCAAGTGACACAATTTTTCATATTCATAAACTATGAAAAGAGGGAACACTGCTCATTTCTTCCTACAGGGCTAATCTGACTACAGTCTTAAAAAAGAGAAAAGAAAATTCTGAAGACTTGAGCATTATACATCAAAACTGTTTCTGTATTGTGTATGTGTGTATAATGCAGGTGTGTGTGTGTGTGTGTGTGTGTGTGTGTGTGTGTGTGTGTGTGTACATGGGCACTTACATGAAAGCCAGAGGGCTGTATGTCTTCTATGTGTTCCATTTTCTTTTGTAAGAGTCTACCACTGAACCCAATACTCACCAACTGGCTAGACTGACTATCCAAGGAGCTCCAGGAATCCTCCTGCCTCAGCCCTTCAAACACTGGGGTTGCATATGCATGAAAACCATGCCCAGATTTGTTTAATTAATTTTTATGCCCAGCTCTTAATGTGGATAATAGAGATGTGACCTTAGTTCCTTATGATTGTATGGAAGGCACTTTACCAACTTAGCCATTTCTTCAGACCCTATTTATATACTTACATTAAAAAAATTTAAATGTATCATCAGTGCATAGAAAGAAGATACCTCATTAACAAATAAGATTGATTGCAAAATTTTAACATTATTTCAGTATTAGAACAATCTGTTGATGGGATTGACATAATAAGAAGACAAAAATCAAGCATAATAGTACTTGGCTGTAATCTAAATGGTCAGGAGACAGATTAAAGCACACCCAAGGCCAGTCTGGTCTATAGAGTGAAATATAGAACAGCCAAGGCTGTGTATCAAGATCCTGTTACACACGCACATATACACAAAATGTCACCTCAGTAAAAATCACCTGATAAAATTCAATTGATATTCATGATGTCAAAAAAATAGAGTCTTAGAAAATTTGGAATAGATATGATTTCCAAATTTGGTAAAAGGTATTACCAAAACCCAAGACTACAGTAAACTCTAGATTTCTTGGGAGGTATTAAAAACATTCTCTTTCAAATTAGGAGTAAAAGTCTACTGCTATCACTTCTAGACAACAGAATATTTGAACTTAGGCTGTTCAATTTGACTAAAAGAACATAGTAGGTACAAGAGTATGATAAAGGAAATTATAATTCATTATTTTCAGCTATTACAAGTGTCTATATAAAAATCTTAAAAGCTATTAAGGTTAATTGGAAGCATTAGTAAGGAAACTTGGTAATGTTTCCAGTAAAAAAGATCAATACACAGCTCAATGCACAATTATAAGGAGCAAAAAAATATCATAAAGCATTACATGTACTACTAATAATGGCACAACATTCAATGAATAGATATCAAAATGAGTGGCAACAAAACTTTTAAATTCAAAACTATAAGCTATGATTTGAAAAACATTTTTTAAAGCATTAAATAAATTGACAGGTACATATTATTCATTCAAGAACGAAAATTCTTCCCAAAT
The DNA here is from genome assembly GCF_949786415.1 of Peromyscus eremicus. NCBI lineage: Eukaryota > Metazoa > Chordata > Mammalia > Rodentia > Cricetidae > Peromyscus > Peromyscus eremicus. The sequence continues at coordinate 25,659,616 of NC_081431.1, read as the reverse complement.
TGTTCTTCACAATTTAATTTCAAAAAAAATAAAATTGCAATATTTATATTTAGGATAACTCTACTTCTGATATTGGAAAAATTGATGAATAGCTAATATGTGGCTAAAGAAAAGAAAAGTATGCACAGATGGCTGCATTGAGAATGATAACAGACAGCGCGGTTTGGGGGTCAGAGATGGGCGAAGCGACAAAAGCCGAGGTCCCATGCACCGAGGATCCCAGTGTACTACCATCTGACTCTACACACAAATGACATAGACAGAACAACCTGTCCATGGAGAACAAAAGCAGATACTCATTTCCTAGCATGAACCAGTGTTAGGCACAGCCAGAATTATGACCTAAGTAAAAGGCAGAACTCAATCTCATGTAAGACAGTACAGACCTGTGTGAACTCATGGGAGGAAAAGACTTTTTAACTCAAAATAAGAAGAAAGGTTGATCTACTGAACTATGTTAAAATTAGAATACACACACACACACACACACACACACACACACACACACACACACACACCAGGTTTTGCTTTCCACAGAAGATAGCAGACTGAAAGTAAAGAAAGGTGAGCCATAGCCTAAGAAAATACTTACAGCACATTAGTTTAATAGAAGGCTCTTAAGAAAAAATAAGCCGCAGATCAAGAGTAAAAGGCACGTGACAATAGGGGAACTGGCAAAAACTCCGGCATACATTTTCCAGAAAAATAAACAGCAGCGGTCAACAAATAGTCATCAGTGACCAGGGACGTACTCTGAAACCTCGGGGACGTACACTGAAACCTTGGGGACGTACAAGGAAACCTCGGGGAGACACAGCCACTCAAGCAAGGGGTCGGCAGAACCTGAAATGTTAGACAAGCTAAAAGGAGGCAAGATGTGTCGCACAAAGTTTTACGTCAATTCTGCTGAGTAGAAGGTAAGCTGAGACAGTCGCTTTGTAAAGTGATTTGTAATAAATATCTAAGAAAGTTAAAGAGATGTAGACCCCACAACCCAGCAAGTCTGCCTGAGCTGATGATTACAGGAATATTCATAAGTACACTGTTTATAATTAAAAGCATTTGGAAGTAATAAAATAATTACATATATAAAATAGAGAGCCATAGATAGTAAAACTGTGAATACTGCTATGTTCAAAAATCTTTCTTAATTCACCTATATTTTGCTCCATGAGCAAAATATAGGTGAATTAAGCATTAGTAAGCATTAGTAAGGAAACTTGCTAATGTTTCCAGTAAAAAAGATCAATACACAAAATCAAGCAAAATATAGGTGAATTAAGCATTATATTTATATGTATTTATTTGAGTGATACAGATGATAGTCTGTTTAGAGAAACAAGTGTGTATGAAACAATAAGAAAAACAGCGAATACAGAATCCAGATCCTAGCTGACTCAGTAGGAGAGGCAGGCATGAGCTCGACAGGTCAGGTATACTGAGAGGTTACTTCCTGAAGTCTGATTGTCCATGAGTTCATTTCAGTATTTCTTTAAATCTAAACATATGATATATATATATATATATATATATATATATATATATATATATATATATATATGTGTGTAGATGATGCATTTCATAATAAAAATTTAATATCATGGCAATCCTATGTTGAAAATCTTTTAGGAATCACAAAAGAAAAAGGTCTGTGGATTGCATCTCAAGGCATAGCAACTTGGAGAAAGGAATATGGAAAAACAAAAAACCCAGGATAGCCAAAAAAATCCTGTACAATAACACAACCTCTGGAGGCATCACGATCCCTGACTTCAAGCTGTACTATAGAGCTACAGTAATAAAAACAGCTTGGTACTGGCATAAAAACCGACATGTGGACCAATGGAATCGAATTGAAGACCCTGACATTAATCCGCACACCTATGAACATATAATTTTTGACAAAGAAGCCAAAGTGCACAATGGAAAAAAGAAAGCATCTTCAACAAATGGTGCTGGCAAAACTGGATATCAACATGTAGAAGGCTGCAAATAGATCCATATCTATCACCATGCACAAAACTTAAGTCCAAGTGGATCAAGGACCTCAACATAAATCCAGCTACTCTGAACCTGCTAGAAGAGAAAGTAGGAAGTAGTCTTGAACGCATTGGCATAGGAGACCACTTCCTAAATAGAACACCAGTAGCACAGACACTGAGAGAAACAATCAATCAATGGGACCTCTTGAAACTGAGAAGCTTTTGTAGAGCAAAGGATACGGTCAACAAGGCAAAGCCACAGCCTACAGAATGGGAAAAGATCTTCACCAACCCCACATCTGACAGAGGACTGATATCCAGAATATATAAGGAACTCAAGAAATTAGACATCAAAATGCCCAACAGTCCAATTAAGAAATGGGCTATAGAACTAAACAGAGAATTCTCAACAGAGGAAACTCAAATGGCTGAAAGACATTTAAGGAATTGCTCAACATCCCTATTCATCAGGGAAATGCAAATCAAAACAACTCTGAGATACCACCTTACACCTGTCAGAATGGCTAAGATCAAAAACACTGAAGACACCTTATGCTGGAGAGGATGTGGAGCTAGGGGAACTCTCCTCCACTGCTGGTGGGAATGCAAGCTTGTACAACCACTTTGGAAATCAATATGGCGCTTTCTTAGAAAATTGGGAATCCATCTCCCCCAAGATCCAGCTATACCACTCTTGGGCATATACCCAAGGAATGCTCAACCACACCACAAGAGCACTTGTTCAGCTATGTTCATATCAGCATTGTTTGCAATAGCCAGAACATGGAAACAACCTAGATGCCCTTCAACTGAAGAATGGATAAACAAAATGTGGTACATATACACAATGGAATACTACTCAGCAGAGAAAAACAATGACATCATGAAGTTTGCAGACAAATGGATGGATCTAGAAAAAATCATCCTGAGTGAGGTAACCCAGACTCAGAAAGACAAACATGGTATGTACTCACTCAGCAGGATACTAGATGTGGAACAAGGATGACTGGACTGCTACTCACATCACCAGGGAGGCTACCTGGAAAACAGGACCCTAAGAAAGACACAGGGATAGCCCAATGACAGAGAAATGGAATGAGATCTACATGAACAGCCTGGACAAGAGTGGGGGTAGTGAAGGGCAAGAGTCGAGGGAAAGAAAGCTTGGGGGAGCGGGAGATCCCAGCTGGATCAACAACAGAGAGGGAGAACAAGGAATAGGAGACCATGGTAAATGAATACCACATGAGAATAGAAAGAAGCAAAGTGCTAGAGAGGCCCACAGAAATTCACAAAGATACCCCCACAACAGACTGCTGGCAATGGTTGAGAGACAGCCCGAACTGACCTACTCTGGTGATAGGATGGCCAAACACCCTAATTGTCGTGCTAGAAACCTCATCCAACTAGTGAGGGATCTGGATGCAGAGATCCATGGCTAGGCCCCGGGTGGATCTCTGGGAGTCCAATTAGCGAGAATGAGGAGGGTTTATATGAGCGAGAATTGTTGAAACCAAGGTTGGATAAAGCACAGGGACAAATAGCCAAACGAACGGAAACACATGAAATATGATCCAATGGCTGAGGGGTCACCAACTGGATCAGGCCCTCTGAGTGGGTGAGACAGTTGATTGGCCTGATCTGTTTGGGAGTCATCCAGGCAGTGGGACCGGGTCCTGTGCTCATTACATGAGTTGGCTGTTTGAAACCTGGGGCCTATGCAGGGTCGCTTGGCTCGGCCTGGGAGGAGGGGACTGGACCTACCTGGACTGAGTCTACCAGGTTGATCTCAGTCTGCGGGGAAGGCTTTGCCCTGGAGAAGATGGGAATGGGGGGCGGGCTGGGGGGAAGGTGAGGGGGGCGGGAGGGGGGAGAACAAGGGAATCCGTGTCTGATATGTAGAACTGAATTGTATTGCAAAATAAAAATAAAAAAGAAAAAATTTAAAAAAAAAAAAAACAGCGAATACAGAATCCAGATCCTAGCTGACTCAGTAGGAGAGGCAGGCATGAGCTGGACAGGTCAGGTATACTGAGAGGTTACTTCCTGAAGTCTGATTGTCCATGAGTTCATTTCAGTATTTCTTTAAATCTAAACATATGATATATATATATATATATATATATATATATATATATATATATATATATATATATATGTAGATGATGCATTTCATAATAAAAATTTAATATCATGGCAATCCTATGTTGAAAATCTTTTAGGAATCACAAAAGAAAAAGCCCTGTGGATTGCATCTCAAGGCATAGCAACTTGGAGAAAGGAATAAGATCAAAGCTATTGTGCAAATAATATAGAAAATACAACTTACACCAAAGAACTCTGCAGAACTCTGCAGTTGATAAAGCCAGGAACTGAGGTGAGCTGTAATTTTAGAATGGCCTAAGTCTTCAGATTGGAGGAGGAGGAGGAGGAGAAGGAGGAGGAGGAGGAGGAGCTTTAGAGCTGTGCTGACTCCAGGGGGTAAACACACCTACACATGTGGGAGAGACTTGAGCAGTGTGACTAGAGCCCTTCCTGGATCTGTCTGCAGGCACCGAGAACCAAGCTGCCAGCCCCCCAGCAGACTCAAACCTTGAAAGCTCCCCATAAGTAGAACCTTGGAAGCCTGGTCTGGAAGGAAGGGAGCAATCAGAAGCCCCAGGGAGGTGGGTTCATTACAGCTGGTGGAAACAGGACCGAGGAGACAAAGGACATAGGGAGGTAGAGAGGGAGAAAGTCTGGAAGGGGGAAGGAGTCAGCTACACTAAACCTGAGTTCCATATACAGCAAGCTTTATTAAAATGGTGCCTTGGTTCTGACGGTTTTAATATTAATTTATTGCAGAGCTGAACTATTATAGCCAAGGAAAGCTTCAAGGGCCTGGAAATGGAATGTCCCTGGTGTTATGGAAAAAGACTATTCCAAGGCATCCCATATTCTCCTCTTACTCCCTCCACCTGAACCAGGACTCCTGAAAAACAGAAACCTGAGCCAGAGACTTTGTAACATGGTAGAATCTATCTGACACAGCCTTTAGATGTTGCACTTAAGCAAACAAATCCATTTACCTGTTGATGGACATCTAAACTGATTCTATTCCCTTGCTATTGTGAGCAGAGGAATAATTAAATACAGATGAAAGTATATCTGTGGTAGGATACAGAATCCTTTAGGTACATGCCCAGGAACAGTATAACTGGTCCATATGGATCATATGGTAGATCTATTTTTAATTTTTTTTTAGAAATCACCATACTCATTTTTATTATGACTTAGTAATTTTCTCTCCGACCAGCAATGAATGAAGGTATTATGCTTGGTATATACACACAAAGAATTTTAGTCAGTTTTAAGGGAAAAAATGAAATTGTGAGGTTTTCAAGAAAATCAATGGATCTAGAAAGCATTATGTTAACTGAGGTAGCCCCAACTAAGAAAGCTGAATGCCGAATGCTCTCTCCCATGTCAATCCCAACTTTAAGTGTTTATGTGACAGAGTGCACATTTCTAGGAGGGGGGTATTCATCTATGTTAGAGGAGAAAAGGGAGCTTGTGGGTGGGCATGGGAGGGCGATAGGGCACAAGTGGCATGGACGTGAGAAGGAAGCTGCTAGAGTGGGTAGGGAACAGAGGGTGACAGAGAGATGGGGGAAGAGAGGTGAAAAAATCAGCAGAAACAAATTTCATTTGGAAATGCCGTAATGAAATGTATTACTTTGTATGTTAATTTTAAACACATCCATTTTAAATGAATATTTCCTTTAAAGAAAATATTTGAAGACTTACTTCAAGTGCCACAGACTAGGGTACATTTCACTGTGGAGTCGTGGTAATTCCAAAGCTTTGCTACACTGGAACCCTAAGAGCTAAAGGCCTGTATTTCTGAAAACTGCAAAGTTTAGAAGAAATGCATCAACACTTATGGAGGAATAATGAAAACCGTAAAACATGAGATGATGCAATGTCCTGAAGTTAGTGTGGGGGACAGAACTGCAATCAAGTACTGAGAGACCCGAGATGAAATCTCAAAAAGATCCTCTTAGGCGAAGGATCAGGGAAATGACGGACAGAAAGAATGTCAAGCGGCAGGGGCTTTCCCAAGGAAGGAAAAGAAACAGCCCAGAGGAGACGAATCATTCCAGGGGTCCTCTGTCAGGACTGGGCGGATGAAATGATCTGTTCTGTACTGTATCTCCCATCTTTAATGCCTCGTTGCTGTCAACCTGCCCCAACTATCTATCTTCTACCCAGGCAGTTCATCACAGAAGTGTCATTCCTGGGGTGGGCAAATTGACCTGAGGACAAAATGAAAATTCCAAATTTACTCAAACAGTCAAACAGGAGTGTCTTGCCCAAGGGGGCTGCTAAATGTACCTTGACCCGTTCTTAAGTATTTTCCCCAGGAAGTAGAGGAGGGAGTGAAAGGTCAGCAGGGCAGAATGGGGACAAGATTATTTTGCTTTAAATAATGACAAATAACATCTTGGAACTTTGATACCACCTCAACAAAAATAATAATCATGGGCCTTTACAGCTAAAATATATTGATAAATCAGAGACCACCTAATGAAAAACACAAGGCAGTTACAGTCTCCAATTCTGTTTTGTTGTTCTGCTGTTTTGAACAGTTTTCATTTTGCTTTGTATTGTATTCAAATGTTAGTATACACGGATTTTAAAAATTTTTAAAAATTTCATATGTCTACTGTATTTACATTATTTTCTCATCCCTCCCCTCCCTTCAGCTCTTCTCACATCCCCTACACCCTCTCAAATTTGCTGCCTCTTTTTCTTTACTTACTATTGTTACAGATATATAAACAAATAAATACATAATTGCTGCCTGCTGAGTTCATTTAGTGTGGCTCACATGTATTTGATCATTTGGTATGTGATATCCCATTAGAGGGCTCATCCCTGAGGAAGACTAATTCTCCCCCTCTCAGTAGCATGAGTTGCCAGGAGATTTTCATCTGGATATCTGCTGTAAGACTGTGTCTTCTATCCATGACAGGGAAGCTGCAATCATGAAATTTCAATAATATGTTGCCTAAACAAGACCCAAATAAAAGCGATACCAGCCAACACAAATGTGAGAAACCACACAAGGCCCCTCTTCTAGATCTGGTTTGTTTGTATGAAGCTGTGTGTGTGTGTGTGTGTGTGTGTGTGTGTGTGTGTGTGTGTGTTTATTTCAAATATAGAGAGGGAAGTAACAGCTGTACAGATTCTGAAGAGCCAATAGTGACAATTCTTCATTAACTGCATAGAGTAAAAAGTTCTTGATAGAGAGTTCTACAGAGTCTATACCATACTCATTGTATGTAATTTATCTCTTCCAAACATGACTAAATAATGTCCTATGAGATCCTGTTTCCATACTAACCAAAACAATACCCCATACAAGTATTTTGTATACGTCAGTCAATGTCCCAAACATTTGTTCACTCTCTATAAAAACTCCATGAAACACATTTCCATCTTCATTTTTTAGAAGAAATATATAAGCTTAAAAAGATTAGTTCATTTCAGCTGAGATATGCTCAGCTTGTAGAGGGTACCCAGTGAAGGAGGTACTCAGTGTAGGATGTACTCGGTTTGTAGAGTGTACTCAGTGTGGAATGTACTCAGTTTGTAGAATATACCCAGTGTGGAATGTATTCAGCTTGTAGAGTGTACCCAATGTGGGATGTACTCAGCTTGTGGAGTGTACTCAGTGTAGGGTGTACTCAGTGGTAATACATTCCATTCAGCTTGTAGAGTTTATCCAGTGTACTCAATGTACAATATACTCAGTGTGGGATGTATTTGGCTTGCCTACTATGCATGAATAACTGCGTTCATCTTGAAAGCAACACATAAACTGGATGTGATAGCACATGCCTGTTATCCTACTACTTAAGGATTGAAGCAGGAAGATCAGAGATTGAAGGTCATTTTTGGCTATAAAGCAAGATCCAGCCTGGGTTATATGAGACTCTGTATAAATTTTTAAAAATGAGCTAATAAACACAAACAACAAAATTTGTTGTGAGTATTACAGCCTCTTCCTTCTACTCAGTAATTGTGACCTTAGGAAATTCTTCCTCAAAAGATGATGGCACACTCTCTTGGTTTATTTAGAGGTAATTAGATGAGGTAATAGTTACATGATAGTCACTGGTGCTATAATAAAAGTAAGTAATGAATGCTAATTTTTATTTCAACTAATTAGAGAAAACAGAGGTTTCTAAATTTAGCTCCCATCATTATAACTTTGAGAAATTTTGGAAAAATATAAAGGTTGACTCCACTGTCGGGTCCTACCGAGGTGGAATCTCTGGGAACAGACCACAAGTTGCTTGTTTCTTATTTGAAAGTTTCCTCTCAGGGGATCACAGAAAGGGCAGAGCCAGACATTAGCAAATACAGAAGGCCAGAGGAACAGAGAGCATTGGACTCTGGAGCTGAAATCTGCTTCCTGGGTCGGTAGCTGGGTGTGTTCTTTAGAGTGCATGCAGTGTAGACAGACTGAGTAGAGCCAGCAGAGCCCCCCCACCCCAAGTAAGAGCACTTGGTCACGAGCTGAGTGTTAGCTCCATCCCCGGAAGATCAGTCAGCAAGCAGGAAATGAAGATCCAGGATGCCTGTTCTCCATGCATGATAAAGTCGGACTGGTACTCCACCATGGAAGGCGACTAGCTGTTACAAGTTCCAAAATACTACGTGTCCTGAAAGGTCCTCTCCCTTAACTCTCAGGTTAGGGCAAGTGTAATCTCTGCTGGCCTCAGTGCTCTTTCTAGAAAATGAGAAGGGTCTCATTAAATAGTTCTCCTGCTCCAGCATACAGAATCTCATATGCATGTGCACATGAGAATGCACATACATACATACATACATACACACACACACACACACACACACACACACACACACACACATTTTTCCACCTTGTAGACACTGGCCTTTGTGTGGCACTTTTACCTGCACTGTGGTTTCCAGCAGAACTACCTCCTCCTTTTTGCCCTGCAACATCAGTCAGCAAAGCCAGCATTCAGGATGGGCTCATCCCCAGCCTCCCACTGCACACTTCCTCTTTTGAATGTTTATCCTATTTAGCGCTATGTTGGGCTTATCGTATGACACACTTCTTGTTCAAAAAATCAGCAAGATTCCCCCATCCATTTGTCCATCCTGATGGAAAATTGGAGCCATTGTCTTCTGGAGTCAGTCCTTTGGAGCTACTGAGTTTTAGAAAGATTTTTCATTTGTCTAAGTATATTAGTGAATATTCAAACATCTCATCTGCATAAGCAAAAGAAAAACATCTGCTTCTCTTCATAACTAGTACTGATCATAGATTTTCAGGAGCTTTATTGGTGGGTGTTTCTTAGAATCTAATTCCAATGTGCATTATAGAGCCATCTTCGGGTAAGTAAGAAGGGGTAAAGAAAAGGAAGAGGAAAGTGGGGAGAGGATGGGAAGGGGAGGGGAAGGGAGAGGAGGGGAGGGGACTTGAGAGGAAGGAGGGAAGGAGAGGGAAGGGAAGGGAAGGGAAGGGAAGGGAAGGGAAGGGAAGGGAAGGGAAGGGAAGGGAAGGGAAGGGAAGGGAAAGGGTATCTAAAACCAGAAAAATAGCTGTCCTAAGAGCCCAGATGTCTCACTATCTCTCAGACCTGAGGACCATGAAGATGTCCTCAAAAGAGTTCCAGGCTCCCTTCTCAGTAGCAGCAAATATCACAGCTACCAGTGAAAAGGGTCTGTAAGGATGGATGGTCTGGTTCTTAGTGATGAAGAACTCAGAGCTGAGGAACTGGGCCTGTTCCCCAACGTCACAGTGAGTACATGAGTTTTAATGCTGCAGACTATAGCCTGCTGCACTCACAGGCAGGGATGAACTTTCCCGTCTGTACCCACTCAGACAACGCACACCTAAAACGCTGACATGCAGGGCAACTGGAAAGACAACTGTGTGATACACTGAGATGCAGAGAGGAGAGTGGGGAGAGAGGCAGCTGGAACAAAGAGACAGAACACTGGAACAGGAGCCTGAACCTGTCTACCAGAGCTGTCTATGCTCGTCTGGTGAGAGAGCTTGGTGCCTGTGTCTTTCTTGTGCTTTTATTTTCTCAAGCTAATGGATGAGTTATAAAATCTGTGTTGGCAAAAATAATACTAAAATAAAATGTCTAGGATCCCCTCTAGTTTTTAAATGGTGGTTGCAATCATAGTCATTTTTTCACATTTTTTTTTTGCTTTCTCCTGTTACTCATTCCACTCAACACATGCACAGGCACATGAACACACACACACACACACACACACACACACACACACACACACAAACACACACACGTATATGCACACACAGAGGCACATGCATACACAGAGTGCACGCACACCCACAGGTGCATGTACACACACAGGCAGATGCACATACACAGGTATATGTATATCCATATATATACACACATAGCACATGCCTACACACAGGTATATGCACATAAAGGTACATGCATACATAGGCACATGCTCAAATACATGCTTATGCACACATGGCACATGTATACATGGCATGAACTGAAGGGCCATGTCAATCCTTGAGCAATGCTTCCCCTCAGATGCAAGGTCAGGACTAACAGGAAAGCAACCCGTGTGGCGCAGCCCAGAAAATCAAGTCTTCTTTCTATTAAAGCTTTGACCCTTAAGGACAAGACAAGGAGGGTATGGCATTAATCCTTAATCCCCCTCCTGGATTTCAGGCAAGGTATTCTACATAGCACATTCAGGAATGCTGGAAGGAGGTGTGCCCTGTGTCCCTCTGGAAATGGGCACATGACAGAAAAGACTCCTTATTTCTCCCCCAGAGTAATTAAGGCGAGAGCACCTGGTGTTGGGCCTCATCTGCCACCTTATTTGAGAAGGGGTTGCTGATTTTTCACTGTTCTGTTTATCAGGCGAGCTGTCTATGAGTGTCTGGGGATTCTCCTGTCTTTGCCTTCCATCACACATTAAGCACACTGGGATTACTGACATATACAAGTGGATCCAGGATCCAGCTTTATGTGGGTTCTGGGTATTTGAACTCAAGACCTCACATTTGCACAGCAAATGTGTTACCTTAGTTACTTTACTTGTTAATTTGATGCAGCACAGAGTCATCTGAGAAGGGAGTTTCAGCTGAGACATTACCCAAGTCAAAATGGCCTATGGGCATGTCTGTGGGGAATTGTCTGTTAATTAATATAAAAGGGCCCAGCCCACTGTGGATATCGCCATTCCCTGGGCAAGTGGTCTTTGGCTATATAAGCAGACTAGCTAAGAATGAGCCTATGAAATGAGCCAGCAAGCAGTTTCCTCCATGGGTTCTGCTTCAAGCTTCTGCTTGAGTTCCTGTCTTGACTTTCTTCTGTGATGGACTGTGACCTGGAAGTTTAAGCCACGCAAATCCTTTCCTCTCCTAAATTGCTTTTGGTGGGCATGTTTTATCACAGCAACAGAAAGAAAACTAGAGCTCTGCTGAGCCATCTCCCTAGCCAGCCACTCTTTTCTGATGTATCTCGCTTCCTCAGCCTCTTTCAGAGGTACCAAGTACGTTGCACCTGCACCTGAGCAGCTGAATGCTTCCAGGGGGAAACACCTGAATGAGCGCATGCCCATACATATCCACACAGGTGCATTCCCTTTTAACCAGCATCCTCAATTTGTGTATATATAACATCAGACAATTCTGCTAGTACCCACATTAATTCACTTGTTCTTTTTCCAAAATGGACTACTTCTCATCTTTTCTCCAGCCACTCTTCCTGTCCCAACCCTAATTTTAACATATGGTTGCATCTTTTCTCTTCAGTCACATGCATAACTATGATACTTTCTCATGCCATACTCACAAATCCATCAACCTACTGTCTGTCCCTTACAGGTTTGTTTTACTTCCTTCTGCTTTGTTTAAGACAGATATCTCTCTCCACACCCCAGAATCCATTCTTTCCCATTTAAATATACCCTACATCCCAGAAACATTCCCTTTTTCCTTTGCACCATCAATTTAATTACACTCTATAGGAGCATGTATACAGAAATTGTCACAATAAAACCTTAACACCATGAAAAAGCACCATCTATTTGCAGAAGAGTGACAGATAGTTAAGACCTCCCATTGAGCCATTGAGCTGATTCTTTACCACCTTCCATGGCATATCTTTGTCCTATTCATGGCAAAAATGCCTCACAAGAACTGTTTATAGTCATACTCACTTCCTCTACTTCTTACACATTCTATTTCCCTCTCTAACATTTCCACCAGGCTTTTGTCCCTTCCTCTGATCCCCGGGGATCTCCTCCTAAAGGTCTAAAATAACTTTCTTCTTGCTATTTATTCTCCTGCTAGTCAGTTCACTGTGTTCATCTAATTGAAATTCTATCCAGTATGTGACTTGATTGATCACACTACCCCTCTATTAACACTCTCTCCTCTAAGCCTGGAGGATATGACCTTCACCCAATTTTCCTCTGGCCTCATTGCTTCCATCTCAATCCCTTAGGATCCTTAAGGATCTTTGCAGCATCTTTAAATGTTATGATGTTCTATAGATCTGAAGCCTCTGCTATTGGTTCTCATAGATCCTTTTTCTTCAGAGGGTCTCTATAAGTATTTACGACATATGTGTGTATTTGTGTGTGTGCTCATGCATGCATATGTATAGGATTCCATAAACCAACTCCAACCTGGATTTAGAAACTGAAGTTATGCCTACTTGCCCCTTCCTCTTGCATGATCAGTAGACATTTCAAACATAGTATAGCCGCATCACAGATCTTATCCTACCACAATGGTCCTGCAAGTCTATACCTCCTGTGGCAAATGACACTACCAACAACTGTTTAATCAAAATGCCTAGTATTTGTTATCCATTGCTCTTTTTCTCTCACACCCCACATTTTATACTTTAGCCTACATGTCAAATGTATTTACAACGGGGCCAGGAAGAGAGGTCAATCAGTGACATGATTGTCATAAAAGCATAAGGACCTGTTTTCCATTTCCAGAACTCATGGTTTCTGTTTTATTTTTTTTTAAAAAAAAAAAAAAAAGTCCTGGTGTGGTGAAACATACTGCTGTTCCCAGCACTGGGAGATAGAGCCAGGCAGATGGGTTCATTGGCAACCAGCCTAGCCAACTTGATAAGCTCCACACCAAGAAGAGATCCTGTCTCAAAAAAAAAAAAGTATGGTACTTGAAAAATGACACCCAAGGTTGACTTCATGCAGATGAACCTGCACACACATGAACAAGCACACAAACATACCCATACACTCATACAAACATATATTCATATGTATGTATACATATATTCAAAATATATGCAAGACCTAGCCACTATGCTGAGCACAGTCCTTATAAAAACTTTATTCTAGAGTGAATGAATGAAGGAGTCAGGGAATAAAATGACAAATCATCCAGAATGTGGTGGCTCACGCCTTTAATCCCAGTACTCAAAGGCAAAGGCAGATGGATCTCGGAGTCTGAGGCCAGTCTGGTCTACAGATTGAGTTGCAGGACAGCCAGGGCTACACAGAGAAACCCCTTTTCAAAAGTAAACAAGCAAACAAATGAACAAAAAAGACAGAACCTACAGAGAGAATTTGAGGTTGGTGATGAAAGTTTTCATCATTCCTCAGGTCCAATGTCAGGTCAGCATACAGAGGGAGTTTATGGGATGTAAGCTCTCATACCGACATGCATTCTGGAGCAGAGGTCACACAGCTTCCATAATTCTTGTGGGGCTTTAGTTGAGGCCAAATTAAAAACTGAGTCCAGGCATGTTAAACGTGAAAATTCTCAGAAATATATATATATATATATATATATATATATATATATATATATATATATATATTCATGTACTTCACCCTTTCTATCTCTGAACTAAAGTAACTGGCCCATCTCAAGGAGTAACTTCCTTCCCTGGCTTCCAGTTAAGACAGCGCTATGAGATGTCTACTTTCAGATAAGCTGAAGTTTCAGGAAATGCATAACTTGAATGAAGTTTTAAACACATGCAAATCATATGAAGATATACATGTTCTACAAAATGACAAGTTTTATACATTGGATATCTGTGAAAAGGAGTGGGAAAACTTCAGAGACAAAAAAGCAAACTGAATGTGCCCTTACATTGTTCCAGTTTGAGACAAGGAACACTGGTGGTCTTTTCCAATGACACTAAGTAACATGTAGGTGTCAGTTACTACACGTCTAACCCAGTTCATAAGTATTGTCTCTATGTTGAGTCATTAAATCCTCAGAACAAACAGGTGAGGGAAGGACGCTATTGTTTGTACTTTTCAGAAGAGAAAAGGAAAACTACAATGTGACGAAGCAAAAGTCACCTAGTACATTGTTAACTAGAACCCTAAAGCATTCTTTAGTGAGAATTCTTAAGTGTGTGGTAGAGAGGAACAGTTTGGAGAGCAGAGAAGGGTGTGGAGATGCAGGGCTGGACATGGAGAAGTTTTAAGGCTCCATGTGAAGAACTCTAAGATTTATTCACTTCCAGCTCACAGGGAAGAGGCCGTGTGAAAACAAGGCAGCAGTGTGCTTTATCTGCTATAGACCAATGGAAACTGGGAACTGGAAGAGGTAAGGGGAGTCTTAGGGTAGTGTGGGCCTCCTGATACTTGGATTTAATATTTCTAGCCTCTGGAGTTTTGAGAGAATGAATTTCACTTTGTGATAATTATCAAATGTACAGTAACTTGTTATAGTAATGCTAAGAAACTAGTACAAATTTTCTCTTCTAGTGCTTGGAACTGAGTGAAGATTGCCTGGATCTCTTTACAGCTACGTGGCTATGAGAGCTGCATGGCATCATGGGAGGTTTCACAGTCAATAGGTTTTTGGAGCTTTGGAAAAGGCAGATGAGGCATATAAGCCTGGGTGCAGAGTTTCAGCACAGCTGACCTTGACTTTGGTAGGCAGACTGGGTGGCTGTACAGACCATTCCTCATTCTAAAGTATAGAAAATAAATACAAATATTTTATTCTGCTTTCTGTTCTTCCAAGGAACAGCATTTCCTGCACTCTATGATCGTTACTAATAATAGACTTCAGTTTACATTGTTATGTTTCACTAATTCTTGGTTTTCCACATATCCAACATCTAATTTCTGGTTGCTATAATTTGAATAAAAATGGCCCCCATAGGCCCTTAGGGAGTGACACTATTAGGAGGTATGGCCTTGTTGGAGAAAGTGTGTTACTAGGAGTGGGCTTTGAGGTCTCAGAAGCTCAACTCAGGCCTAGTGGCTCACAGCCTCTTCCTGCTGCCTGTAGATCCAGATGTAGTACTCTCAGCTCCTTCTCCAGCACCATATATGCCTGCACACTGCCATGCTTCCCACCAATAGCAATAATGAACTAAACCCCTGAAACTGTATGCCAGCCTCAATTAAATGTTTTTCTTTATAGGAGTTGTTGTGGTCATGGTGTCTCTTCACAGCCATAGAGACCCTAACGAAGACACTAGTCAAGATAGCAATGTAAGAAATATTCTAGATAATATGGATATACCTTGTCTGAGACAAATAAAATACTGTGCACAGTTTGTGGAGTCATTAAACATTATATATGAGACAATAATGGACAGGAAACATCAGAGGTAGGAAGCAAAGGAGTTAAATTGTATGATTTCTCCAAATTACTGTCTAGAAAGAGTGCCCAGGCCACCACATGGGAGATGCAACCTAGAGAGGACAGTCTCTCCAAACTGAGAAATCTAGCTGGAGTGCAGATATGCTAGAGCAACTGGTGTTCTCAGGGCAGAGTGTTGAAGAAGTAGAGAGAACCACATGGGGAACAAAGAACCTGAAACCCACCAAGGTCTCTTCAAGTTCTTAGCTTTGTAGTTGCCTGTAACTGTGTATGAAGAAAGCGACAGGACTCTGAATGCAATCACCTGACAGGATTACAAGGACTAATTGCTTCCCTCACAGAAAGCCAAGAATAATGTCTGTTCCCACTATGCAGAGTAGAAAACCTCATAATTGATAGGCTATGAGGCAAAGGTCTCATGAGGATTAGTTTCTGCTATAGAGCAAAATTAGACCAAGCTTTCTTTGATTCGCCTTAATTGAAAAATGAAAGCAAAATCCCAAATTATTTAACTACTTTGAAATAATATATCCTTTACAATCAAAGCTCAAAAAATACTTTTAAGAATACAATGTAACATGAATCATACAAAAGATAATATTTCAAATGTTAGCATCACATCCAAAAGTACCTGATACAACACATAGCTAAATGTGTTCCACAATAAAGAGAAATTCAATCAACAGAAAGTGACCAAGATCTGACATAGAAGATGGAAGTAGTAGGTAAGTGAGTCAAACAATTTTATGACTTTTCATATGTTCAAGAAACCAAAGGTTGAAGATCTGGGTTTAATACATGCAATATGTTTTTAAAGTCTCAATCTGGGATTCTAGAGACAACAATTCCAGTGTCTGAAATTAATTAGTTGGATGAGGTAAACAACAGATACATACTGGGAAGGAAAAGAATAAATAATTTGGAGACAGAACTAGAGAAAACTATCAAAAACGATACCAGATGTTTTGTTGTGTCCAAATGAGACAGCACAGAATAAAGGTTATTAGGTTTATGTTTCTAACTAAAACAGCAAAAGAAAAACCAATAGGTAGGTAGAAAGATGATAGAGAGATTAGATAGATAGATAGAGAGAGAGAGAGAGAGAGAGAGAGAGAGAGAGAGAGATAGACAGATGATAGATAATATATGTGTGTATGCATGCATACACACACACACACACACACACACACACACACTTATGATACAAAACACTAAACATCAAGCAACAAAGATAAGTGATTACTCTTTGAATGTTGAAAAGCCAATCAACTCATTTCTGGAATTCCCCTGGATGTCCACCTCAAGAGACTATCTAGACTGCTATAGAAGGGGAGAGCGATGGTTAATCTTGTGTCAACTCAGCTAAGCTGTAGTCCCCAGGATACCCAGATATTCAGTTAAATATTATTCTGAGTGTTTCTATGATGTTGTTTTGGGATGGGGTTAATTTTTTTTTTTTTAATTGGAAGACTCCAAGTAAAGTACATTGCCCTCCACACTGTGGATGATCTCCATCCAGTCAGTGGAATGCCTCAAGAGAGCAAAAGGCTGACCTTGCCCAACTGTCTTTAGTTTCATTTGCTGTTGGTGTGATAAAATACCCTGTCAGATTAGCTTAGTGAGGAAAGAGCTTATTTTAGCTCACAATACCATTGTAGTGGAGAAGGCAAGGTAGCAGAAATGTGAAAGAGCCACTCATAGTACATCCCAAGTCAAGGGCAGAGAGTAATGAATTAATACATACATGTTAGTGCTCTTCTTGCTTTCTCCACTAATATACAGTTCAGTGTCTTCTTAGGGAATGCTGACACCCACCATGGGCAGGTGTCAACCTCAACTAAATTAATCAAGATAATTCATCATGGGTATACAAACAGGCCAACCTGATCCAGACAATCCCTCCTTGAGACTCTTCCCAGATGATTCTAGATTGTGACAAGTTGACAGTTAAAACAAATTATCATATCAGTCAAGTGGGAATACAGTCAACAGATCACCTGTGATAATAAGCTGTGACATTAGCTCCCGGATTTTTCTATTGCTGACAGAATTGGGACTTGTAAGCCTCAGTAATTACACAAGCAAATATGTTTAAGAAAAATATAGTTCTGTTTCTATGGTGAATCCTAAGTCAAGAAGAGCCTAGCAAACACCCTAGTATGAGAACACACAGCAAAATATGGAGGAAAGGAAGGAGGCTCCAGTTCATGAGACAAGTTGCCAGAGAGATCTGCATGAAAAAGAAAGTTACAGAGGAAGGAACTTGTTTTCCACATACTGACCAAAGTAAAGCCAGTGAAGCAACCATCTGATACAAGAGAAAAAATCAACAGGAACAATACAATATAACACCAGCAGACTATGTGCAGGACAGGAAACATGGGGGATTATGTCTGACAGATTAGTAAATACATAAATTATGGGGTGCTGAACATTCACTCACAAGGGCCTTGCCTCAGCAAGTTCAACAACTATAAAAATATGAAAACAACCACTACCCAACAAGTCACATTATCAACGCTTCGCATCCACTAAAGTTGCACACATCAGAACAGGAAGATATTGCCTATAATGAGAAGCCAATCAACCAAAACCAAGCTATAACTAACACAGATGTTGAATTTGCAAAAGGGAAATTAAAACAGCTATTATAACTGTATTCCATGCATTTAAAGAGTTAAGTAGAGACATGGGAGGTATAAAAGCATGTAAATAAAACTTTTAGGGATGTGAATTATATTAGAAACAGAAGAGAAGGAGGAAGAAGAGGAGGAAGATGAACAGGAGGAGGAAAGAAAGGAGGAAACACCAGCACGGGACAACTTAGAGGAAGGGACCAAGTGCATGTTAAATTATAGTTTATAAAAGAGAGATGGAATAGAAAAAGAATACTCATCACGTAACAGCCAAAATTTTTATAAATTTGCAAAAAAAAATGGAAACACGGAGATTAAAGAATTGAGGGGAAGGACTACAGCTGGGTCTGAGCAAAATATTATATGCATGTACGATATTCTCAAAAATAAAAGGAACTATCAAACGTGGGAAAAAAACTGCTATATCAAACTGCATACAAATGTTTCAAAACGAAACTAAGGTCTTAGAAGAAGGCAGAGAAAGACGGAATGACACTTCAGGAGCATGCACCCAGAACAAAGGTATCAATAACAACACACTGGTTTGGGTAACAACGCAAGTGGGGAGACACTGGCAGAACACCCGTCAGGAGTTGAGAACAGAGAAATCCACCAGCTTAAAACTTAGTCTCCATGAAAACATCTTGTGAATGCAAAGACTACGCTATAAGTACAAATGATGTAAAAGTTAAGGTAAAATAAGAAGGGTTTTTTTTTAAAGAACAAATAAGAACAGGAAATTCATTACTAGAAAATTTTCATGGCAAGAAAAATGTAAAAAGAAAATGTAGAAAGGGAAATAACACCAGATGAAAATATGAATACACATAAAGGAGCAAAGAATACTGGAAATGGTGACATTGTGGATAGATGAGAAATGTTTATTTCCTCTTGGCATAAATCTCATTAAAAGATAATTGCTTGAGCAAGTACATAAGTAAATATAATGAAGATGTGTAAAGAAGATATATATGTGTATACATGTGTACTTGTATGTATACGTTTGTGTGAGGAAAACACAAGGGAAGAGTTAGATGTGTGTCTCTAAATGGAGTCCCAGCAGAGAACACAGAGAGGGAGAGCAGACACTATTTAATGAGATGCTATAAATTTTCTAAAATTGTTAATAAACAACAGAAATGAAACATGAACATACTAAGGAAGCAATGCATATCTAAAGAAGGGTTAAATTTAAAAAAAAAAGACGAAGAACTGTTAATTAAGAAGAAAAGGTCAACAAGTATTATACTGAGTAAACTTTTCTCATAATGAAATAAACTAGCCAGTCAAGTGAATGTCCAGGCTCCTTGAATTATTAAGCTGTCTCATTTCAAGCCATCTTTCTAGGGACAGTGATGAATCTGGTTGTTCATATGCTGTGGAACTCCCTGGAAACATGGACAAGCATGCACCTTGTGGCGTGGAGTCTGTGTCTTCACATTCCATATCCTCCAACTTAACGGAAACAGATTTCAGTAGGAATTTATTTCATCATGATTGACTGTCTTATTTGACCAATCTGGAGACTCCATGCCTTTCATAAAATACAAAACAACAGGTATGAATCATATTTCACTCATTCACTTTTTCATTTTTTCTAATCTTCTATTTAAAGCTATCCAATTGGGGTTTTAAAATATTCAGCTGTGTTTCTAAAAATTTGACTTACTTTAAAAGAAAAAAAAATCTTTCTACCAGTTGAGAATCACTAAAAGCTGAGCTCCAAAAGAAAACGATTTGAATAAACAACAAATATCTAAACTTGGAGAACTAGACATAGGAAAATATGGTGCTGGAGATGTCCAACTATATTACTGTTTATGAAGTACTCATTGTGTAAGGTGTTGTATTAATTATTTTCCATATATGTGTCACATGTTACTTCATCCACTCTATGAGATAGATAGGCATATTTAAGTCCATTTGATACATAATGAAGAAGGGACTGATGGGGTCTGATCCCTTAATCAAGGTCACATAACAAATGGATGACAGAATCAGGATTTAAAGTGATGAATGCCTGACCCAGAAAAGTGTCATTTGAGTAACAAGAACCTTTCCTTCTGACTTCAGATTTGCCTGCCTTTGAGTGCTCATGTGTATGGTCTGATTAGCCCGATTCTACTATAACTGTGTTGGCCCTCATTCTTTAATGACACAAATTGACTTAAATCTTGCCTTTAAGGGTGATATGAGAACCAACATGACAAAAGAGTTAATATTAGTGCTCAAAGAATTAACACAACACCTAGCACCTAAAAACACCTAATTAGTTAAAACAATGATTATTTCCTGCCCCAAGTCCCCTTTTCTCCCCAGGAACAAATATAGGCATCGAAGCTGAGGTCATCCTAGAAATTTGACATAACAAATATCTTTAGCATAAAGGTTTTCCCCTCTAGGTTTTAAGTTCATACCAACCATCCATTATTGACATCTGTCCCACCTGTCAGTCTAAACCTCAATTACTCCACACCCCCCAAAAATGTTCTTTATCTTCATTCTCGGGTCAAAGATATCAGAAATCTGTTTCACTGCCTGAGACTCTGAGGTCTTCCTCCATTTACTCCGCAGTCTAAGGGGCCCACTTCTTCCCATGCCCAGTGATCCATCTCAGTCCCAATGGTAGCCATCTCTCCTCAGAGCTGCATGAGTGAGTGTGTTTGAACCAGTTCGCTCTCCGCGCTGCTCCCACAGCCTTTTCTAAAGCACACATTTAATCCTCCTGTTTAAAATACTGCATTGTTTTATCAACATTTTCAGGCTCACCCAAACTGCCTTTTGTTTTTATTTATTGACTTTTAAAAAAAAAATTGTGCAGTGTATTTTGATCATATTCTTTCCCCTCTCTCAGCTTCTCCTAAAACTTTCCCACCTCCCTTCTCACCCAGCTTCATGTTCTTTTTCTTCTCCCTCTCTCTCCCAAAACCTAAATTCCTTAACACCTGCGTAAGGTTCTTCTTGAACTGGCCTTGGCCTACCTTCCCAGCCTCATCCTCCACAATTCCCCCTCTTGATTCTTTCTATTCTATTCGCGTCAAAGTGTTCTTCTCAGTTATTTTAGGTATGCATGACCTTGCTTCACTCTTGAGAGCACTTCCTATTTCAACTTTGGGCTTCAGATATATTGTTCCCACTATCAGAATTGCCTATGCGTTTCAACTAGCTAACTCCTCACATTGACACACATTGCTTTGCCATGAGTGCTTGCTAAACAAATATCTGCTTGCCTACACAAATGAAGAATTGCTGTGAGATGTTCACAAATGGTTTATATAGAGGGTGGGTATTTTAAGAACTACTTGAGTCTAAAGTAATAGAAGGTGGAGCTGAATAAGTTTGCTTCAAGGAAAATAGGCCAAAGTGAAGGGGAGGGATTTCTAAGAAGACTCTGACATAAATCACTGTGAGGCTATACCAGCCAGGTCTCTGGGCTCATACCCAAGTTCTAATAGAAAGGAGCCACCAATATTAAAGGGATTAAGTTTTTTAAATAGAGAGCTGTGGATCCAGTACCTTAAATAACTAAATAGAACTACTTTAAGAGCATCATTAGAGAGAGTGTGCTAGACACTCTGAGAGTTGGGCTCAGAGGACTGTGCGGGGTATTAGTAGTCTAATTGGGCCTTGATCCTCACAGTATAAGCAGTAACTTGGTAGCATTTTTATGGGATCTAGCAGTGGTGCTGGTGATAAAGTAGCTCGTGGTAGGCAACAACATCACTGATTGCACTCAAAGTCAGACACAGAGAAATGAATTGCCTCTGTGAGGTGCCAATGATTTCTGCAACCATTGACACAGGCAGGGACAAGAAGGATGAAAAAGAGTGGGAAATGGACCATCAAGGAATGGCTCAGAGCACACGTGGGAACCCCAGCATTCCTGAACATGTTAGGAGGAGCTGACAGAGTCTAGAATCCCATGGAAGGGGAGAATTTATTAGATACAGACTTCATTCCAGATCTTAAAGTTGGCATGACCCAGGAAAAACAGTCTTCAGTGGCAATGAGGCTGAAGTGGGTGTAAGTTTTAGAGAGGATTTTAAAAAATGTAATTGGCAAGGAATGTGACAAGAGATACTCAAGGAAGAACGTGCCAGAGTAGAGGCTGGGGCTATATCTCAGTGTGGGAAACCATTTGTTTAGCATGCACAAATCCTGAGTTGGATCTCCTTCACCAAAACAAAAACAACCAAAACATTCACTCCAGAATAAGCTTGTCACAGAACAAAGGAGAAAAAAATCCCTTTAGGAAAATTGTTGAGATTTCATATAAGACAAAGACCTTCCTCATATGGAAATGAATGATCTTAGTCAATGATTTCACCTTCAAAATCATAGCCATGCTAAGTGAAGCCAAAAAGAAGAATATGCACTCTAGGATATTCCCTTGATGACTGAAAATGTATTGTTAACAAAAGTGTAAAATAAACACCATGAATACATATATGTATATGTGTATACATGTTTGTATATACATGGAATGTATGCATGCATGTCATCGTACTTCTGAGTTATATTTCTATGAAGACAAATAGTGATAAGTAACATATGTTAGCACTGTTGTGTGATCACTGCATGGGTTAGAAATTTTGATTCTGAAAGCATCCATTGTTATCTTCATTTGATGAACACAGTGTGGATGGTTAAACAACTTCACAAGAGCTGCAGATAAAAGGAAGTGGGGATCCAAGCCCGGGGTCAAACAGTAAGGACCAAGATGCCACTGGGATGCTGCAGCTTAAGAAGCCAAGCCAGAGCTTTTAGAGTTGCCCTGGTAGAACCTGTCTGTCCAGGAATCTTGTTTTCCCTCCCTTTGCCCTTTGCATATTATGAGACTCGTCATGAGACCTGCGAGGACTTCAATCATCATCTCTTTAAAATGGAGTTAATCTTGGGGTATTTTGTCCTCCATGCTCCAGAAGTTCTGTTTGGCTATTTGTTAACTGCTCTGAGATTTGTGACTGAAAACCATGTTACAAAGCTAGCAAGAAAAGCATGAGGTAGGTGGGTAGTGCATGCTTGTAATGCCTGCACTTGAGAGACAGAAGCTGGAAGATCTGGGGTTGGAAGCCAGATATGGTTAGAAAGTTCAAGGCTAGCCTAGGATATCTATGATCTTGTCTCCAAAAAGGAAAAAGAAAAGAAAAAAATTACATAGCAGAGAAATTAACTTAGATGGCTTAATGGCTATCAGCATCAAACATGCTATAGTCTATTAGATGGATAAATCTTTTTAAATGTATTTTATCTAAGAGCACATGATAAACATTGATAATACTTAATAGGGTGTAAGAAAGAAAAGCTTCATGAGCTAGAGCTTTCTTTTTGATCAAGCTTTAGTATTTTAGCTCAATCCTCCATTTATTGTCCATCTCAATTCATGAAGACTAGGGTAGGCTTTATGTCACGTGGGACAGTCCTGTGTAAAGTGGACACAAGAGCCCTTCTCACTTTACTGATGGGTACACATGTAGTTGAGGTTTTTATTCCTGTCTCTCAAGAAACAAACTCAAACTGAGTTTGGCAGGGTGCAGCATGTTCCTACTGAATAACTTTGTTTGTTCATCAGCAATGTGCAAGACTTGGACACAGGCTCCTTTCCAGCTATGACATGGCATTTATTAAACACATTTATTAGTCCACTTATTAATCATACTACCCATGCCTTATTGTGGGAAATGTTCTAAAGAGAACCCTGACTAATACAAGGACCAAAATATAGAGTGTGTAACTGATCACCAGACAATGGTGTAAACGTTCCTTCTTAAGATTAGAATGGAGACATTTGTGCAGAAAATTTAGAAGTGGTTCAGCCAAAATACAGTGAAGACAACAGGAAGTGGGAGAGATGGCAGGCTTGACCAGAAAGACCTCAGCAAAGTCATCCTGGATCACTAATGTTTTATATCTCCATATAGTAAGTGGTCAACAAATGTTTGCCAACTAAGTAAGTTCATGTGCACTTTCTAGCTCACAAAACACTTCACCGAGCATTACCTCACATGCTCCATAATAGCCTTGCAAAATGGACAGAGCCAGGATTCTTTTCTTCTGTGTGGTGGTTTGAAAGAAAATGCCTCCCAAAGGAAGTGGCACTATTAGGAGATGTGGCTTTGTTGAAGTTGGTGTGGCTTTGTTGGAGGAAGTGTGTCACTGTGCAGCAAGCTTTGAGGTCTCTTTTGTTCAAGCTTCCCTCAGTGTGACACACAGTCTACCACTTATTGCCTGTATATCAACATGTAGCAGCTCCTTCTCCAGCATCATGTCTGCCTGCATGCCACTGTGTTCCCCACCGTGCTGATAATGGACTAAACCTCTGAAACCACAGTCACCACCTCAGTTAAATGTTCTCCTTTATAAGAGTTGCTGTGGTCATGGTGTCCCTTCACAGCAAGAGAAACCCTAAATAAGACATTCTGTATTTTCCATTTATTTTAACCAATACATGTATCATAAATTGTGCATAGTTGTGGGGTACTATGTATAGTCTAACCCAGCTATATACTGCATCATATTCAAATCAGGTAAAACATATTTAATTCCTGGGACATTGCTCATGCTTTTTATGTTGACCATTCAGAGTCAGCTTTTTAGATATTATCTTCATCCACAAGTACCTACTGGTGATAGCATCCCAGAGCTCCTCACTCCTTTTTACCATAATTTAATACCCACTGGCCAACCTTTGTCTATACCCTCCCTTCTTCTCCTCAGCCTCTAGTAACCACCATTCTACCCTAAGCTTCTAAAAGATTAACTTTATTATATCCTGCATACAAGTGAGATCATATGGTGTTCATGGGTATTTTTAACCCTATTTTCCAGAACCAAAAAACTGAGCCCTGGAGTACTTGAGTGATTTTTTTTTTTTTTTAACCAAGGTCACAAACCTAGCTAATAGCAATGCCGGGTCTCATGTAGAGACTCTGAACCCTAAACCCTGTGTTCTTTTCATGGCTTTATTCAAGCCTCGTAATTCTAAAATACAGTCCTAAAATAACACAAAAGCCTCAGCCAGCCTCCTTCTTTATTCCCTTGACCTCATTAAAGCTTTAAATGGAACTTGTCCTCACAAACTTAGGGTGCGACATCAAACCCGTCTGAGTTTCTAGGGCGCGTAGCGACAGCTTGCTTTAATCTAATAATTGGCTGGAGTGGAACCAAAGAAAGAACATTTTAAAAAGGCAAATTGTTATTTTTCAAAACCAAGCCATTCCCTGCCTAAAAGGTTCAGAGCTTTTTCCCCTTTCCAAGAAAATATTTATTCCTCTAAAAGATTTCTTCCCGTTAACAATATTTTTACGGCCTTTGTGATACTTTTACAGCATTTTAGATGCAACCTAAATACTATATATTTCGAGAATGGAACCATTACATTAAGAACACTGCATATGTTTAAAAGTGTCTTTTATGGGGTTTATTAAAAGAAGCCATAAATTTCTGAGAAAGGTTTAAGCCGTATTACATTGATCTTACTTCTAATTTAAACAAAATGTAAACTTTAAGTAAAACCTTGATGTGGAATGTAAACTCACTCATATACACCAAGCTGACTCATTCGCATGCGCCACCTTTAAAATATTAAATCATCTATGAGGCACTCCATTTCTTTGAGTGTTTTTCAATCACAACAAATAGCTTTCTGGTGATTGCTTGTACCTGTTGAATTTCTTGGATTCATTCACAATGAAGAATGGATGGTACCAGCTGGCTACAGAACAAGGTTGGAAAAGCATGGACTCTGCGGGCCAAAGGCAACTTGCTTCCCAACTAAGCTCCTGAGATGCCCTCTCCAGAAGTTAGTGCAGACATCAAAGGTAGGCGAGGTGATTTCCATCTTAGGTATGGAAGCATTGAGCACTGGGATGGGCTAGGCTGCTTTCCAAAAAAGACACGGCAGGAATGTGAACCCAGGCAGCCTGGTGGCAGGTGGCAGAGGTTCTAGCTATACCCTGATGCTATCCTACCTTCCCAGTAGGATTACAATGTGACATAGATGAGCTCATACCC
This sequence comes from Peromyscus eremicus, assembly GCF_949786415.1. Taxonomy (NCBI): domain Eukaryota; kingdom Metazoa; phylum Chordata; class Mammalia; order Rodentia; family Cricetidae; genus Peromyscus; species Peromyscus eremicus. The sequence continues at coordinate 25,633,349 of NC_081431.1, read as the reverse complement.
AAAATGCATCTATCACAGCTCTCAACAGATAGTACTCAACAAGATGAGCAGGCATTGACATCATCAATGCTATTAGCCATTACATACTGAGGATGATTGTTTCCTCTTTAACCAGGGCCATACCTCAAAGGTGACACAGCAAATTGTTCTATGTGCTCCAAATTATCCCTTGTGATAGTATGAGATAATTTTTTTTAAAAAAAAAGTATATTTGGTCACATTTATTTGGTCTTCATTTCTAGTTCTTGACCCAAGAATTTCCACATGATGGGGGTGAGGGGAGAGTCTTTTGCTTTTCCTAAGAAACCCCTTTCAAACAGACCTGCTGAAGTGTGAGTTAATGAGATGACCAGTGGCTGAAAACCCCCTCACAGCAGGAAAATGCCTGATTGCCAAAAGAATCAACTACGTCACTAGAGTCATAGGAATTTTCAGCCCCACGGAGAGAAACGGTTGAGCTCATCACCATCGCCCAATGTTGCCTGTGCAACAGAGCCCCTTGAAAGCCCTAGCAAAGGTTCTGAGGTTCTAGACTGATAAAAAACTTCCAGGAGAGTAGCACACCCGAAGAAAACACAAGACAGCTGCCCTACTCAGGGTCCTTTCCAGCTCTGCCTTATGCCCACATTCATTTGTATCTTTGATGATGTCATTAATAAGCAACTGGTAGACATAAAAACATTGTTCCCCAGATTTCTGTGTGCCGTTGCTGTAATTTATCAAAACAGGGGAGTCTCCTGATTAGCAGCCAAGATAACAGAAGTCTGGTGCCTTGGAAATGCTCCTGTGCTTGGATCAGGAAGTGGGAGCCCCTTGCAAAACCAAGCCCTCTACAAGTTGGTTCTATGCTAGCTTCAAGTAATGAATGTCGGAATTGAGTTAAGCCCTAGAACATCTTACTGGTATCATGGTATCAGCAGAGAACTGATAAGGGGAGACCACCACACATTTATTTATTTATTGTTAAGTATTTTAAGAAAAAGAAAGTGCTTTCCTTTATCCTTCCTGGCCCAGCCCTGAACTTAGCATCAAATGCCTAGCTAGGAAGTAGATATTATAAAATCAACGGATGCCACAATGTAGAAAGGTGGTTGTAAGAATGAAACATTTTCTGATTCTGTTGCTAAGAGCTCCAGTCTGTCTCAGTGCCATAGTGTGCCTCACTGGAGCTCAAGATAGAATCTCATCTCTTGCCCAAGCACCTAGACCTTCAGCTCAGAGCAAGAGCTCCTTGCTTTTCCACTAAGTTGCATTTATATTGTTTCTACCTGGAGTGTTTTGCTCTCCTCCACAGTATAAACTCCTACCCATCCTGCAATACAAAGGCCACATGCCATCTCAACTTCTCCTTCTTTAAAACTCTGTTAGCATTTTAAAAATACTATTTAAAATCTTGAATTGTATCCACAGTTGTACATGCCTGTCTCTCTCACTAAAGCCTAGACTGTAAACAGCTGGAAGAAATGAGCCATGAATTATTCATCTCTGTATCCTTTCATGCAATACAAAACCAAGCCCAAAGGAAATTTTCTATGGACGTCTAAGGAAAGGCATCTGTGATGACCTTTGTGCTTTTAGCCCATCAGTTTTACTTCGAAGTCTGGCCATGGCAGAATCAAGAACTAGGAAGAAATCTTCACCTACAGCTGTGCCTATCTGAGAACACTAGAGGTCACGGGCAAGCAAAACTCGAACGGCTTTATTTTGATCTTTTCTAGCTCATAGAAAACAAAGCAGTAGTCTCACCTCTAAACTGTCACAAAGTCACCCCTCTCCAAAGTCATCTGCTACTACCTCTCAAGGTTCTGTGCCTCCTCTGCTCTCCTACCTCCCCACCTTAGCCCCTTTGGAAGCTCAACCCGTCACTGTCCCCATACCTCCTCAAGAAGGGTTTGTGCTCTCTGACAAGGCCGATGGAGTTGAATCCATGCTTTTTTTAGAATCATAGAGAAGAGTGGATTCTACCAGAGCCCCAATACAGAGAAAGTTTACAGCGCTCATGAAACACTTCTGATGAAAAAGTGATGGTCAGTCCTCACTGTTGTACAGCTCACGGTCCACTCACCAGCCTCTCCTGGGTTTTGTATTTTGAGAAGAAAGCCATTTATGTACCGACTTTCAGAAGGCATGGTTAAGTGACCGACCTGAACACAGATATTATCTCACCTAACTCGCTATGTAGCAGTGACATCTACTGGGGAACATTGTCACTTCAGGGTTCCTGTTTTCATACTGGAGCAAGTAACTTTAAAATGTTCACTCAATTTATCTTCGTAACAGCCTTATGAGGTGGTTAATGTTAAGATTCGCAGTTATTACATGATGATGCTGACACTTACAGCAACTCAGTAACTGGCTTGATGTCACATAGCAAATGTAAGTCAGAGCTGGGATTTGAACCCAGAACAGTGTGACTTCAGAGTCTGCTTTTAGCTGTTAATACTTGTTACCTTTTCTTCCATCCATCCTCTTCCCTTCAGATATACCCATTACACAGCATCTTACCTGCTGCTTTTAAATCATACGTGTATGTAACTTTCCTCCCAACAAACCCTGCCCTGCTCAGCACAGTCCGTGCCTTTCACTCCCCTATTTATTATCCTACTACCTATCTCACTTACTAACAACAATAGATGCTCAAGAAATAGTATGGAATAAATGGTGCATAAATGAATAACCAACAGAAGCCAGTGTGTGAGGGGTCACCGATACAGTATGTGGAGGCAGAAACATGTGGAAGAAGTGGTTGCCTCCTTTGGAGCCTGTGGCTAACCCTATATGGAGCTAGATTTCCCATAGAGCTATACACAAGATACATATAAACAAGATTATGGTTAACTAATGTCAATGAAGGAAACCATCAGAAGATCTTCACAGGTAGAGTCCACATTTCCTATCTAGGAACAGAAGTTTCCATAACATTTGGCTTCTGCTGACCCTACCAGTGTCTCCAGAACCACAACAGCTTGCATCTCAAGCTCTAGAGATCTTGTGATTTTTTTCCAAGCAATCCTCTCCCTCTCACACCTTCAGGCTCTGGCATTGCCTTTTACGGAAATCTTATTGTGCTGCGCATAGCCCTTTCTACCTTGCCTGAGTAAGGCCCTCTTATTTGTCAAGAACTGGGTTTCAGCTCCCCGTGGAACCTTCCAGAGGTGTCCACCAACAGAGAGTCTCAGCCTTGACATAGCAGCATGGAGGGTGGAGGAAGTACTCTAGGGTTCAGTTAGTCCATGGCCGAGACTGAAACCAAGTCTGGTCATTCATTAAATATGTGACAGATGCAAGTTATTTAATTGTTTTAAACTTCAGTCTCCCCCTCTGGTTTTCAAAATGGGGGAAATGATGGACAAGGGTGTATACTGGGAAATTGGAAGTACCTACTGCACACTGTGGTAAACATTCAGTGAGTGGCTAAAGGTAATATGTTCAGTAAAGGGAGGAGGGTGCTGGCTGCAGTTTCCACTGTTCCATTTAGCTATCTCTGTTCCTGTGGTCAGAAAATTGCTCAACCAGAGACAGTTTTGGGTGCTGGAGAGATGGCCCAGCAACCCAGGGTACATACTCCTCTTCCACAGGATTCCAGTTTGGTTCCCAGAGACAAGTCTTTCAGTAGATGTCCTCAGAGCCTGGCTACATTTCTATTAGAAAACAAGAAATGTTTAGGGGAGAGATGGGAAGTGGCAACTTAAAAAGAAACAAGCAGGCTGGGGAGATGGCTCAGCAGGTAAAAACTGGAGGAGCCGAGTTTGATCATTGAGAACGACGTGAAAGAACCAATGCCAGCAGGTAGTCCAGACATCTGTCATGACATATCCCATGCTCCTTCCCCCAATCAGTAAATAAATATGAAACTCACATAAATTTAACTTTGAAACCGCTGCTTTTGTACAATTAATACATACCAATAAAATATACTAAAAGAAAGAAAGATGCTCATTTTTCAGATGTGGCTGATGATGGAGCCTAAAAATGGTTAGAGTGTGGGCAGCTCTGAGAACCAGTGGAAACGGCGGTGGAACAGGGGAGTGACTCTTCCTAAGGTTTTGACTCTATTCTTCTCTGCACAAATTTCATCTCTGCTACTCTCATTCCCTTTCTGCTTCCCAAATCCACCCTTCACTGGGACATCTTTTGAACATAATTGTTTCCACACATGGAAAGCACATTGAAGTCATTCTAGATGGCCATTACAGAGGCAGAAACCACAGTGATATGATCTTTCTGGGGTCAGGGCTCAAAAGCTGGGAAGGGTGCCATCTCTGACGATACCATGTGGACAGCTTCAAAACACAATCTGCTCCCCCAAACCTCCCCTGCCCTTCCTTCTCAGGGGCGGAGCTTCTAGCAGAACCATTCTTTATTGAAGTCATCCTTTGTCCAGGAAGATCTCATTTAAAACTCTAGAGTTGCTGCTGCAGAAGTCTGTGTGTACTTGAGAGGATCTGTTTCCTATGAAGAGCAGAGACTTAGAGACTTAGGCACTGAGCTGGTTCAAATTGCAGAGGAACAAAGAGTCGCCACATCTCAAGCACTCTCTTCATATCATCATTAGGCTTTGTGGACTTGACTTCTAAGCCCTTGGTTTTAAGAGTTACATTAGGAAGGTGGGGTCATGCTGATCATAAGATCTGGTTGACAGTATGGAAAGAGGTTCTGAGGAGACAGTGCAGTTCAAAGAGATTAGTGCTGTGGACAGAGTGCCTCTAGAGTTAACTCCAAAGCCCACACTGGACAGTTTAGAAGCTGTTGCTAAAGAGACTTTGGCATGGCTGCTCAGACCTCTCCAGAGACACAGAACAAAGCGGACATGTAAGAGAAGATACATGAGGGGAACCTATTGGTAAACTGGGCTCACAAGATTATGGAGACTGAGACCTGAAAGGTTTCAGTGTAGTTCTTCAGGCTAAACTACATTCTGACAAGTCTAAAACACTGAAAGCAAGCTCAATGCAAATGTGAAAGCCTCAGAGCTGGGAGAGCCAGTGTTGAGACTCTCAGTCTGAAACCAAGGGCTTGAGAACCTAGGGAAGTAACAAGGCAAGTCCTGGGTCACCACAGCTGGAGAGTTGGGAGTTCTGATACCTGTGGATGGGGAAAGGACTGTGTCCCAGTGCCCTGAGGAAGGCACACACACACGCACGCACGCACGCACGCACGCACGCACGCACGCACGCACACTGTCCTCTACCTATTTTTGTTCTCTTGGTGCCAGGGTCAATTGGATTGTGCTCTCACTCACTACCACAGAGGGTAGAGTTTCAGCACCCAGTCTACTCAGACTCCCACACCAATCTCCCTAGAAAACACCCTAACAGTTATACTCGGGGAATTCCCTACCACCGACAAGTGGACCAAAATTAGCTAACCACACACTCTTGCCATACACTACTACATGTTCTATTAATTTTCTTCTCTTTCCCTTCCATCAGATCTCAGCCTCAGAGTGAAGCAAGTGGATAGTCTTCTACAAGATCCTCAGCTGCCTGGCCACACACTTGCTCAGCAAGATAAACAGTACCCCTACCCCTGCCAGGCACAGAGGAAGCACTGGGGATCAAGAAGCCAGAAGCACAGGCCCCTTCCAAGCTCACAGAAACATGGGATTCCAGATGTGCACCACTCTGACTAGCCCAGACTGGAAATGACCACTTACTGATGGTTATTTATTTCTATACAGAGATAATGCCTCAAGATACAAAGGGCTGTTTGTGAATGTGCCTTTCACCACAAATGTGGCTATTATTCTGTGCATTGTGTGAGGAACATGGTTTGGGCGTGGCTTTTGACTTTCTACATATGCACCTCTTGCTTGGCTATGGCAAAAACACCAGTGCTCGAAATAAGTTGTATCTCAGCAAGTGTGTTTTAATCACCCTCAGTGACACCCTTCTTTATATCATGTCACTGAAAAAAAATTCACTGCTTTCCAAAGTCTGAGTTAATCCAATTGGCATGCTAGTATGCTTAATTAACCCTTTCAAAGGTTGAGGGAACTATCCTAATGTTCAGACACCATTGACAGTTTTGTTACAAATATATATTCTTCCACTGTCTGTGCTAGCTGGTTTGAAATTACTTTCTATGATCTCTCACAGGTTATAAATATAGAGGCCTGATGATTATTTTCACAACAAAGAGAAGCACAATAGTGTTTCCTTCATGCTTGTTGTTCATGATTGGTTCCAAGATCCTTGTGGCCAGCAAAATCCCTTACTTGAACAGCAGAGCATTTGCATAGAACCTTGTGCACATTCTCCTATACACCTCTCCAAATCACCTCTGGATAGAACACACTATATATAACACTACAAAAATATCAGGTCAATTGTTGGTACCCCGTACTGTTTAGGTGGTGATAGAAGAAAAATATCTGAACATGTTCAGTACAGATAGTTTTTTTTTAATCCAAGCATTTTTTAACGTCAGTTGACTGTATCTGTTGCTGAAAATGCTTTAAATCTGCAGACGTAGAACCCACAGACAATGAGAGCTCGTTGCATATGAAAGTCAAAACCCACTAAGCAGCCAATTCCTCTGGATAGATGTGTAAGCAGGGGGAACACACTGCTCTTCTTTACAACAAAGTAAAACTTAACAAAAAGGGGAAACAAGGAATCTTGGAGAAGCTCTGGCTATAAGATAAGGAAGGCCTGAGTACTGGCTAAGTGTAGATGGAGCATAAAGAGGTCTTTTTCCATGAAGTAAAAGAATTAGGAAAGGGGAAAGAGATGTAGGAGATCAAAAGGCAGGCAGGCAGGAAAGGAGGAAGGAAGAGAAAAAAGAAGGGAGGAAGGGAAGGAGAAATGAAGGAGCAATGGAAAGGGGGAGAGAGAGACAGAAAAGGAAAGAAGAAAAGTGAGGGGGATGAACAGAAGTCCATCAAATCTGACAGCCTAAGAGTATGGATTAATCAACACCACTTGTGTTAAGTGGAAGAGAAACTGTACTGTATGAACGATAAGGTAATATTTTTAAAGGAAAGAAAGAGTCCCCAGGAGAACTAGTAACTAGTAGGTCAAAAGGGTCAGGGAGCCTGCTCTAAAGGAGCTCTCTTTAGGGGCCCCATGCTTCTCATCCTTGTGATGCTGACAAGCAACAGATCTGCAAGAGAGAATATCTCAGTGGCCAACCTTGACTCAGGTTAAAAATGGAAATTAATAACTACAAGATGAGTAGCTGGGTATAAGGAGAGAAAGCAAAAACAGCATCTACATCCTTACACCCTGGAGGCATTTTGTAGGACCAAGGATGTGTTGGAGAACAAGCCACAGGATGCCATTCTATGGGCAAAGCCTCCTGCTACCCAGTTGGTATCTATTACACTAAGTCCTGAAAAGAGAGAAAAGACATGGTCAGGAAGCTGTAGACTCACTTCCACAGAGAATTTCATCACCAAGTCATAGGATTCCCTTAAGTCACACACCAGCCTGTAGGGGGCACTAGCTTTCAGAGTTGGGGGAGCTGGAGGAAAAGAGGAAGGGAAGAAGAGATCATCAGATTGAGAGAGGAAGGGATAACTTTATCAAATCTGAGTGGAGGCAGATAAATATTAAACAATGTTGAATAACAATTGGGAGTGATGAAAAGTACAAACTGAGTCTATATTGGTGAGAATTAATTATCATGGAACCTGGTATAGTAGATGTTTATTATCTGTGCTAAAGCCACCAAATTCAGACAATAGTAAAAGCGGGTGTGTTGGCCTGAATTCCGGCGTGTCACTCTGTGTGACCCTAGACAAAGGGAGTCTTTTAGCTGAGGGTATGAACAGTATATTGATAAAGCATTGTAAGAACTAAATAAAATAGACAAGTGCTTCCTCTGGCAGCTTACTGGGGGCTGGAGAGATGGCTTAGTGGTTAAGATCACTTGTTGCTCTGACAGAACTAGGTTAGTTCCCAAAATTCACACTGAGTGGCTCATAACTACCTGTACTCCAGAACTCTAGCTCCAGGGAATCTAATGGCCCCATATCCATGGGAACTACGTTCCTGTGCATATACCCACATGTATATATGTACTTGAAAATAAAACACATATTAAAAAGAAAATTAAGTAAGAGCAATACTGAGAAGAGTAAGCATGCCCATCAGAGAATAGCATATACATTTAAGAAATGTTTCTTTAAAAATAATTTCTATAAAGTAGTCAGTAAGTGTTCAGGGCACCTGAAGAGTTCATGTCCTTAATATTTGCACAGGTCCTACTAGAAGTTTATTTTGTTAACAACATCTTTAAAAAGCAATTTTTGCAAGTGTAATAAACTAGTTAGACATCTTGGGTCTCTTATAAATCATATTTCTCACAGTTCAGTGAGACTACTCGTTAACAGCTGCTGCTATCACCACCTGGTGGCCACACTCTATATAATATTTCTTAGTAATGAGTGCACAGACTGAAGTCCTGAACATGTCTTAGAGGTCCACATATTGCACATACTGGAAGGGTACAGGCAGTAGTCGTCATCACATGCTTTCCTAACCAAATACTTGTGATAATTTGGTGCATGCTGAAGATGCCTGAAGCGGTTAAGTTGGATTTTGGAAGATCACCTGTTGTCAACCTTTAATCTCACCGGTGTCAAGACAACTCTCCTTTGGAGTCCCTGAATCCAAATATTACGGCATTCCTTGGAGGAGCCAGGTAAAGGACCACGACACTACAGGTACGGGCAAAGAGTGGAAAGACAAGATAAACAGCACAGCATTGAACTGCGGAAGCCCTGTATCGAGAAGGACACAAGGAGGAGCCTAAAGAACTCACAAAGTTGGGTAACATTGCCGATGATATATTAGAAAAGGGATTTGTTTCTAAAATATACAAAGGGCTAGGATGACTCAATAATAAAATGATAACTAAGTAGATTTTAAATGGTGACGATGTCTACATTGCTATTTCTCCAAAGCAAATATTCAGTCGATACACATGAAAACGATGCTCAGCCTCTGAGAAACACAAATGCTAGCCACAATGAGACACTGCTGCAAGCATCAGAAGCCAGCGCGGCAAGTGAAAGGATGTGGGAGCCTGGACCTCCTAGAGTGCTGATGGAAGTGTAGAGTGCCGCGGAGGCCAGGCTGGAAAACTGCGGGCAGCTCATCAAAGGTTACCAAAGGTCATCATCCTAAGACCAGGGTTTCTCCTTCAAGTTACATGTCTAAGAGAAGTGAAAGGTAACTCCACACCCAAAATAGTACAAATATTATTCCCTTACAATAAATGTCACCCATCAGTAAAAGAATAGGGGGTCCACACATGCAAGATGGCCAGATCTTGAAAATACTCTGCAAAGCAGAAGATGTCAATCACAAGACTTAGTATTACAGCATTGCCTTGATATGGGGACATTCAGAACAGGCAAAGCCATAGAAATAGAAAGTGGATTTGTGGATTGCCGGTGGATGGGGCTGGGAGATGATGTAGAAGGACTGTGGGCTGTCTGAGGGGAAGAAAATGTTCTAAAGTTGATTGTGGCCATGGGTCTACCTCACAGTATATGCATCACTCCACTGAGGTACATACCTTAATGAATGAGTGCCATTTAACTGATGTTTCTAAAAGCTGTTTTAAAAACACCACAGCACATTTGAATGTAAGAGAGGAGGCTTATTCATCCTAAAAATAAAATCATGTTCTAGAAAAAAAGTTTCAGAACTCAAAATTTTACTCCAGCACAGGAGTTTTTTGTTTTTTGTTTTTTTGTTTTTTTTAATAGGGAAAAGATCTTTCATAAACTAATTTGGACCTTGAGCAATGTTTTTCTCCAGCTTTATTTTCCCATGAAAGACTCTTCTTGTTTTGGTGTTGCTCACCAAAATGGGGAAATAGTACAATTTCACGTTGAAACTAACAAGATACTGCCTAGCTACCCAGAGCAGATTTCACCTCCACAAATCATTCATATTGGTATTACGTTTATTTGTATTCTCTCTGTATTCTCTCTCTCTCTCTCTCTCTCTCTCTCTCTCTCTCTCTCTCTCTCTCTCTCTCACACACACACACACACACACACACACACACACACACACATACCTATGCATTCATACTTGAACATTAAGTTATAACATAGAATATTCTGGAAACCTTGTCTACAAAAGCCAAGCAGACCCTGGCCAGGCTGGCTTATGCAACTCCTTAATTTGGAGTTTGTGGATTCCTGAAAACACTACCTCTGGACCTATATGGCTCTCTCACAAATCGCAGGATCTGTGCCTGAGAACACACTTTCCACACGATGCAGTCTCCCATAGACCTTCCAGTGTGAATTAAACCAGCCCAATATTTCATTCCTATCTGATTCAGCTGTAGTCACAGAGATGCCGCGCGAAGGATGAAAGAGCCGTTTTTCATGACCTTCCTCGTTTCTCTGAACAAAGCCAAGTGTCAAAATCTTTGAAAAGCACATATTATAGTAAAGAACAAGATTCAAAAAAACTGTTTGGAAGCATTCATGGCAGAGAGAAATAATTTTCTCTCTTCCATCGCCAAATAAAAAACAACCTTATGATGTGTTCGATGGAAACGTTTAAATATTGAACCAGTGCCAAAAAGTGATTTGTAAGCCTCAATAAATTTCATGAAATTTAAAAGTGGTATTATTGTCCCATCTGACAGTGTCTTTCAGGACTTGGAGCTGTGTGGCCCGGATTAGGGGCCTTCTGATGAAAAGCGACTATGTGGCATGCATGACTTGCAAACACTGTGGCACAGGTAATACTTGAAAGACACATATATTCAATGACTCTACTTGCAATGACTAGTTACTGGTATCAATTCTGCCTCCTACACAGAGCAACGCATCTTCTCCTTGAGTAGCAGCAGTTGATAGTTATAGTCTAAAGATTGTTTCCAGAAAGAAATTGGGGTGGGGAGTAACACACAGGTATGCATGCATCGAGGAAAGGCAACATGGATCTGTTCTCACTCAGTAGATGTCCATATTTGATATTTAAAAAGATGGACAGCTGATTCTCTGTGAGATGGGTACAATATTCACATGTATATTATGAAGCTTGCAAGCCATTTTTATACTATTGATGTTATAACATAAACAGTATTAAGTGCACAGCAGCAGGTTTTTTTCTACAGTCTATCCATCCCATAATGCCAAGGACATTGGAAAAAGGGGGTGTTTTGTTCCTGCTTTCCTGTGTTTCATATCTTCACCTGAGACACGTCGTGCAAACGGCATCCCTGTTCCTACCACCTCCTGGCATGCTGAAAAGCACTGAAGAAGGAAATGAGAGAAGTGGCTGGGGGCGGGGGACAGCACGGGTCCTTCTTCACTCTCAGCTGCTCTGGAGCTCAGGGCAAGCACAAGATTGATGACACTCCCCGAGTGTACGGGAAGATCTCTGTGTGAAAGGCTCCTCAGGAGGCCTGATAGACTTGTCATCGCTTAATAAACATTGCTGATGTGTTGGGAGGAGAGAGCCAGGGCAGGAGAAGGGCATGGCCAAGGAGTATTCTCCCTTGACAATTTACTTAGTGTATCCCGCTTATGGTGCCTCTGAGCTGCAGTCCTGACTCCCCCACTAGGGATCCCCCCTGGAAGATCTCACTGACTATCTGGGGACACAGAGAAAGACAACTTGGGGAACCTAATCCTCCTTTCTTTGAAACCTTCCTCATTTCCCAACTTCTCTCTGCATCTGCATTCAGAGTACAGCGGAAGGAACGAAGAAGCCCAGACATTGCAGACACCACCTCACACTCACCCTCCCGAGTGCGCTTCTCTCCCAGTGTGCAGCCCCCACAGACCTTTGCTTTACTTTCTCCTAGTCCCTGGGCATTTATTTGTTCTCTGGGTTTCAGAGCCATGAAGACAAAGTATCTCACCAGCATTCATAAAGTCTCTGTGTTTGGGGACCAGCCCCGAGGGAGAGTTCCATGAGGTTCTCACATCGTTGTGTGCCTCTCTACCCAGTGCTGGCTTCCTTTTCTTCCTATCTGGTAAATCACTTGTGAGGCCAACTTCCTGTGCAGGTAGAGATTCAGTCCCTGACCTGTCCATGCTATCCATTTCTCTGTGCAGAGCACGGGAAGAATGTTTGAATTTCCTCCCCAGGAAACGCATCTGCTTCTCTCTCTGGAACTCACCTCGGGAACTGCCACCAACACACTAACCACAGACACTAGATACTGAGTGAATGTGAGCATATGTGGACAAATACCACACTCATCCTTTGCCTTCCTGACCTTGAGGCCAACTTATGTTTGCCTTTTAAATAAACGTCTTAACATCCCGATATATTCACAAGGATGCTTAATTCTACTTCTTAAGGGACAATCAGCCTTCATACATCTAAAGCAAAATCTCTTGAAAGACAAAGCCTTTAAGGCCTCTGAGTGGAATCAAGGCCTTTGTAGGAAATAAGAATCTCTCCTGGTGTGTTGCCCACAAAAATAACAAAGACATTGATGAAGAACTTAGGGACACCTCCTGAACTACAGGTGTTTTTCATTGTGGTAAGCCAACACCACAGGTACCTTGGCAGCACAAGACAGTGTTAGCCATTGAAATAACAAAAGTTCTAAAGACACAAATAGAGCTCCTGCCTAGGGCTGTGCTAGGGCCCTGCTCCATTTCTCTTCCTAGTTGAAGCTGGAGTCTCTAGCTCTGTGTTCAGGGCAGAAATCTGCTCTTCTGGTATTTTCAAGCCTTTTATGTGTACCATGTGTGTGTGGCCGAAGAGCGAGCTTACATTCTCATCTTGAAATAATTGCGATTAATAAATTACAATAGCGCAGCAGTCCGAGCTTCACTCCCATGGGAACCGCGTGATGTTTATATTCCTGCAAGTCAGCCTGGGCCTGAACTCAGAAGTTCAGTCCCCAAGGAAGTTTACAGAAGGCCTGGGCTGGGAGTTGGGGGTAGGGAAGGGGATGGAGTTTAGTCCTGGAACATTCTTCTGGAATTCTCTTTTGTTCTCTGGAACAACCTTAGGACAATGTGTCTTTATCACCCCTCCATGCCTTTCCACTTCAGACCCCACACCAGCAAAGAACACAAGAGACAGCATGGTGCCTTCCTTACTTAGCCTTCCACCATTCAAGGGGAGAGAAAGGCAGGAGGACCCTGGAGGACCATGGGAGGACTACAGGAGGATCATGGGAGGATCCGTGGGAAATCTGTGGAAGGATTTGTGACTCTGTGGAAGGATTAGGGGTGGGTGGGTATCATGGTAGGGTCTGTGGGAGATCTGTAGATTTGTGGGAGGATTGTGAGAGGATCTGTGGGAGTGTCTTCGGGAAGCCTCCCGCAGCCTTTTCCTCTGCAGCCACTTAGCAGACCAGTTAGTGTAGAACCTGGAAAACGACTGTCCTGGCATGGTGTGGATGGAGTCAGCTGCTCTAACTATCAGAGTCTTCCTTCGCTCCTCTGCTCCTTCTTCCTTTGTTTTCCTAAAATTTTTAGAAACATCGTTTATTTTGAAATATTAGAATTCACTATGTCCGAGTCCTTAGGCTCAACCTCAGTGGTACAACAAAGCAGCAATCGGCCCCTCCCCCACCTACCTTGATCAGCATCACCACCTCCCCCCACATTCCGTGATCAGCCCCCTGCTCCCTGAGATCAGCCCCCTGCTCCCTGTGATCAGCCCCCTGCTCCCTGTGATCAGCCCCCTGCTCCCTGTGATCAGCCCCCTGCTCCCTGTGATCAGCCCCCTGCTCCCTGAGATCAGCCCCCTGCTCCCTGAGATCAGCCCCCTGCTCCCTGAGATCAGCCCCCTGCTCCCTGTGATCAGCCCCCTGCTCCCTGTGATCAGCCCCCTGCTCCCTGTGATCAGCCCCCTGCTCCCTGTGATCAGCCCCCTGCTCCCTGTGATCAGCCCCCTGCTCCCTGAGATCAGCCCCCTGCTCCCTGTGATCAGCCCCCTGCTCCCTGAGATCAGCCCCCTGCTCCCTGAGATCAGCCCCCTGCTCCCTGAGATCAGCCCCCTGCTCCCTGAGATCAGCCCCCTGCTCCCTGTGATCAGCCCCCTGCTCCCTGTGATCAGCCCCCTGCTCCCGGGCAAGGCTGTCTTCGCTTTCATGCCAGGTTTCATCACTTTACACTGTTTGGCTTCACTAGTTTTTATAACTCACCCACTGCACACATTCCCATCTTGTCACTTGTGAAGTAATGATTAACCATGAGTAATGTCTAATAATAGTAACTTAATATAATATAGCTATGGTTATTATCAGCAGAGATTTGTAACTAACATCATTGTTATCATTAGTAGGAACAATTGAAATCTCCTTCATTGGCTTACCAAGCATTCATGAATGTTCTTCATCACTTTTCAAGTTATTCACAAAAGTACTCTCAGAACCAAGCAATGCTCCATCATATGCTGGGGAAAGGGAGATGGACACAGCTAGAAGAACAGAAGAAATTTGACTTTGTCTCATCACTCCTGAAATGTCAGCCCTACTTGATTCTTTCTCAGTTAGATTTTGTGATTACTGGGGGACTTCTTTCAGAGATTATGAAGTAAAGAGCTCTCTAAACTAGTAAAAGACATTCCCCAGGCTGGGGCAGTCACTTGGTAGGAAAGGTGTTTGCTTTATAAAAACTAGGATAGGGAGCTGGGGAAATGGCTCAGTGGGTAAGCGTGTTTGCTAACCAGTCATGAAGCCCTGAGTTCAAATCCCCAGCATCTATAATACAAAGTTGGGAGTAGTCTCACATGCACTGTGTAGAGAACAGAGACAGGAGGATTACTGGAGCTTGTTGGTCACCAACCTAGCTCTAGAGCAAGACATCTGATATCCTCCTCTGGACTCTATGCTTGTCAGGTTTCAGCAACTGCACACAAGTACACAAACACCATACTCACAAGTGCATGCAAAAATAAGCAAATACATGCATAAATAGAATGCGTATCTAACTTTGATCACCAGAACACACATTAAAGTAAAAAAAAAAAAAAAAAAAAAAAAAAAACCCTGGGCCTGGTGGCACACATTTGCACTGGGAAGGCAGAGACAGGTGGATCCCTGGCTCTCCTTGGTCAGCCAACTTAACCTATGTAGTGAGTTTCCAAGGCAGTGAGGGACCCTGTCACTAAAAAGCAAGGAGGACAGTTCTCAAGGAATAACACTCAAAGTCATGCTGTGCCTTTCACATGCCCACACACATATATGCATGCACAGGGACACACACAATTGCACCTGTACTTCCACACACATGGATTCACAAAGAGACGATCCCCATAGTTTTGTGTTTGGGGTTCATCTACTGCTGTTTGGTGTTTAACTGCTGTCCTAGTTACTTTTCTATTGCTGCTGCAAAACACCATGACCAAGGCAACTCGGAAAGGACAGCATTTAGTAGAGTTTATGGTTTCAGAGGGTAACTTCATAGTAAGACAGGATGGCAGCAAACCAGTAGCAACATGAATGCAGAACTCATAACTTGATCCATCAACAAGAAGTAGAGACTGCTGTACCTAGGGAATGGCACTTGTCTTTTGAAACTTCATAGCCCACCCCCAATAACACACCTTCTCCAACGAGGCCACACCTCCAAATCCTTCCCAAACAGTTCCACTGTGCCCAAATATTCAAACATATGAGCTGCTTATAGGGGGCTATTCTCATTCAAACCACCACAACTGCCATCCTCAAGGAAAGAAAGGCAAGCTTTCATCCCTCCTCGAGCCCCTTCACAGACCCAATCTTTTGGGAAGAAGGTAGGGGAGTTGGCTGAGCACTTTGAAAATGCTAGCTCAACCTTTTACGCCAGCTTGCCACCCTACTTTAAAATATTATTTCACTGCCAGTTGTATTGTATCTATCACCTCATATTTCATGTACATTTATATGTTTGGCCTGGACCTCGAAGATTTTTTTGAAACACCCTTCCCATAAATTCACTGAATCCAGAAGTAAGTGAGATATTCTGTGGTGGTTTGAATAAGAGCTCATGTGTTTGTTAGTGAAAATGTGTAGGAGGGACAAGATGTGGCCTTGTTGGAGTAGTTGTGTCATTAGAGGTGGGCTTTGGGGTTTAAAATGTCCAGTGTCTCTTTCTCTCTGCCTGCAATTTGAGGATAATACAAGCTCTCAACTACTGTTCTCCTGTCATGCCTGCCCACACCACACTCCCTACCATGAAGATCATGGACTAACCCTATGAATCTATAAGCCATCCTCAATGAAACACTTCTTTTTACAAGTTGCCTTAGTCATGGTATCTCCTCACAACAACAAAACAGTAACTAAGGCACACTCTGAGGACGTCAAAACTGTTGCCAGACCTAGGAGGTCACCCCAGGATAAGCCTTCCTCTGGCCTCTTCTCCATCCAGTGGTCCTGGATTATGGGTTAGGCTCTGCCTCATACTGGGGAGTGGATGCTCAAACTGAGGCGTTCCTTCCTTTCCTTCATACACTGATCAGCGCTCCAGGAAGAACAGGTAGACTGGGCTACAGCTTGTGATTTTGGCTACACAAAGGAGCATACTTGTGGTTCAACACGTGGGGGAATCTAGTGATGCACGCTGTAGCTGTACTTTCTTGTCATTCTTATTCCCTTTCCCAGCCATATCCTGTGAGGGCCAGGAACACAGTGGAGGCAATGATTCCTTTCACACTAGTGCATGTGGCTAGCATAGTTGTTTCAATCCCTTCATAGTCAAGGCAAAACCAAACAAACAAAAACAAAACCAAACAAACCAAAACCCTGGGTTATCGGAAAGCTTGGTCAGTCAGAAAGAGAACCCAGTTGTGAGTCTTAGGCTACCTTCAATGCCTTTAAGGGATTCCACTGGCGCATGTCACAAGTTCTGGGGGCAAGTAGGACTGTGGATCGCCTGTCTTCCTGCTCTGCCACCCTTGCAGGGAGGTTTCACCTTAGTGATCTCAGGGTGGCAGCTGCACCTGCAAGCACCCTCCCTGCCTGCTTTCCAGACAGAGGAAGACAAAGGAGCAGAAGGTGAAAGGATGTATGTCGGTTGCGTCCCTTTGGAAAGCTTTCTCGGAAACCTTATCCGGTCACTGCCACTTCCGCTTCACTGAGCAGCACCCCGGTCCGTGGGCATCTCAGCTCCCAAGGAAGTCTGAAGATCATGAATCTTTTTTTTTTTTTCAACAGGCTGACTACCGCCCCAAATTAAATCCGAACGTTGTCAACAGTAAAGGAGGAGAGATTGGAAGCGTGTGCCAAAAGAATGGTGTTGGATGCGAAGACTAAGGTCACCACAGACATCTGTGAAGGAAAAATCTGAGGTCTAATTCACAAGAACACGCTATAAAAGCATAACAGGAAGTTAGAGTGAAATGTTTCCTGGGCTGTGACTCCCAAGGCCAAGAATAAAGCCACAAGTGTCAGGTACAAGTGAATTCCGTAGTAAAGTGGGACACGCTCTACGAACATTTCGCCATTAGTGTCCAGCACGTACTGGATACCAATGCACAGCCCCAGTGAACAGATGAGGGCTTGGGGTCTGCCTGCCTTAAGTCAAGTGGACAATTCTCCTGGAGAACTCCCAGCAGATCTGACTTTTGTCCCGGAGGTTACAGGACACAGAGACTGGCATTTACCCCTGCCCTGGCAGAGACTCGGACAGGAACTTAAGCTTAGTCCTGGCCTAAGGGAAAAACAAAGGAGTTGCCTGTGTTCAGAGTGTGATGTAAGTCCTCTAAAGGCCGGGGGGGAATGGTAGGTGTTTTCATTTGTTTGTTTTTTCATTTTGTTCTGTTCTCAGGAACCAGATGCGGGACCACACAGAACCAAAACATTCTGGGTTTGTTTTGCAAGTAAGAAAGGCCAAAGGTCAATCCTAAACCACAGCCTTTCTTAATCTCATAGCAGTTGAGTAGTTGTAAGTAGGATGCTTCCCTCCTGGTCAATCTGGGACACTTCCATGGGGTGTCTGTTACACTACCAACTTACAAATAGTGCCACCTTTTACTTTCCAAATGTATTTTAGGCTGGATGATAAATTCTATGGTTACTGGGTGATACAGGATTCTTACCGATTCACAGAGGTGGTTTCTGCAGCTTCAAAACCAGTGGTTCTCAACCTGTGGGCTGTGATCAGATATTTACGTTATGATTCTTCACAGTAGCCAAATTCGTTGTGAAGTAGCAACAAAATAATTTTATGGTTGGGGGTCACCACAACATGAAGAACTGTATTAAAGGGTGGCAGCATTAGGAAGGTTGAGAAGCACTCTTCTAGAGTGTAGGGACCCTAAACGTCACTGGAAAGGTGCTGCCAAACTACTTCTGAGCAATACCGTGGAGCCAGTTGGTACGATCACTTTGAAGTGCCGACTTGGCTATGCCAAGATCAAGAGGAACAACAGCAGGGGTTGGCTAAATTGCTTTCTCAGAAGTACAACTCCAGATAACCAGAAGGCTGTTCATCTCCCAAACAGATGAACACGTTTGATGAGAAATCGATGGATGGAAAACAGGTGGAGGATGACAACATTGATCTTCTGGTCCTATGCTATCCCTCATTCTATGCTCCTCAAACATTCAGCAAATATGTTTGGGGGGGCATGTCAGCAGAGGGGCTGGCAAACAGCACGCCTGTCATGGATTCTCACAAGTCATAGCTGAGCCTTGTCAATGCATCATGCTTTCCGCAATTAAAATCATCAGTTGTTTTATTTCCCTGTAACAATGTTTGGGGCCTGATGGGATTCTAAACGCACACATGGGGGCATGTCTTATATGCGAAAATCAGAAGTTGGATTAAAATGGATCCTTTTGGATGACAGTCCCTACTACTTTTGGTGTCTCTCCCAGAATATGAAGAAAAACAGAAGAGGAAGAGAAGGAAGAAGCAAATCCGGTCCACACTCCCTAAGTAGAAAACTTTTCTGAAGATAGAGTATGTCGAACAAATGTGATGACATATTTCCTTCAAACTTTATACATACACTCTATAAAAATGTTGACCCAGGTGTGATCATGCACACCTTAGAACTCCAGCATCAAGAAGCTGAGGCAGGGGACTCATGAGTTCAAGGTCAGCCTGGGCTATATAGTGAGGCCTTTTCTCAACTATATTCCCTTTTAAATATTAAAGGGTCCCTTTTGTATTGTTGTAGTTCATTAGTTTCCTGTTGGATACAGTCATTCAGGTACTTTCTGATTCAAGTACCTTGTGTCCAGCTCATATTTCTCCATGTTCACAGAGTATCATGAGTGAGCTTGTTATGTGCCTTGGTGAAATCCAGCTACATCAACCTCATTTCCCTACTATAGTCATCTAGTAACACTTTCGAAGGACTGGTGTGGCATGACTTGCTCTTTATGAACCCAATGCCACTTGAACCCTTAGTCATGACTTCCACCAATTTAAGATTTCCTCAAACTCTGTGTGGACTATCTTGTTGCTATCTTGGGATTTCTAAAGTTTGATTTCTTTTCTTTTCTTTCTTTTTTGGAAATCAAAATAGCATTGGCCCATTTAGGCTTCTCACACTTTTCTGATTTGCTGTGAGCCTGCAAAGATCACACATTTCAATAAAAGTTGCCACATATTAAACGCTTGCTAAATGTCAATCAGAGGATGAGAGCTCTCATAAGCTATTTTCCTTATACACAGGACGTGTGTAACCATCAAATGCTATTTTTGACATTGTAAATGAATGTTACAGAATTGTTGTTTCCTTACAAGATGCAGGTATCTGCAAGTCCTCCTACCTGCCATGCAGCCTTCGGTGTATAGCATCCTAAAGACCACTGCTCACGCTCTATTCTCACTGTTTTAGAAGCCCTTGACTTTCTGGAGAGCTTCCAAGGATGCTAACTGAATCCCATTGTCACTTGTCACAAAGAGCAGCTTTTCTGAGCTTTCCTAAATTGCCTCACCAGGCCATTGCATTATGAATTCACTTCTCCACTCCGAGGTTTGAACAGCTCTCCTAACAGTGCTGCTGCTCGGCTGTAGCCAGGGGTAAAACAAATCTGGCCCCATTGCTGGAAGATTGAACAGTGTGGAATGTTTGTTCATATCCGTATTCTGATGTGTCCCCACACACACCCCTCAATGAGTTCAAAAAGAGCATTAAGCAATGAGAGGGGACTGATAGTCAAGGTCCTTTATTTTGATTCCTGGGCCCAGGATTTGAACTTACCAGAATCTATCCTGCAGGAACCCATAGCCACACAGTTCCTCCATGTCTCCCAGTTGGTTTATAGAACATAGCAAACCCTTGCTAAGAAAGATGGGAGAAGAGAAGAAATTAGTGCATGCTCAAAAAATGAATGCTACAAGATCTAGGGAAGGAGGGGTAGCTATACATACAAGCTGAATATTGATTTCATAGATGATTCCATTTTTAAATGCATTTTTCAGAGTTTTAATTAATTTTAATCTGTATATTCAGCAGAGAAAACTTCTGAGCTTTTGTGAAGATTTTAATTTCTAGAAGCAAGCAAAAGTTATGTCTGACAATTAAGGTGAGTGATGTGCTTCTGGATGAAAAGCCAGATGTGACAATCTTGTGAAGACACTGATGTTTTCTTTACCTGGGGAAAGAGCTGTTAAGCACATCCCCAAAGAGGAATTTACAGAGATGCCTGAACTTTTCCCATGAAAGGACTGTGAAGCGGGACACTTGGAGAGGAAGGATGGGGCTGGGATGAAAACACAGTCTTTGAGGGTTATCTCCGGAGCTAAAGTTACACTCTGCTTCTTTGGAGAGCATTTGGGGCATTTTATGTGAGGGGGGGTCGTTATTCACATTACAGTTTTCAGTTGTAATAAGTGAATAATGTCTGTTTGCAAAGATGTATACAGGCTATGGTGCTAGGTTGGTGGCCCATGGTTAGGGCTCTTGATGCTCCTACTTTCCTGTTGCAAAGGACAAAGCCCAAGATTTTTGAAAGCTACCTTCCAGCTTGAAGGTGGGAATTTTAGAACAAGTGAAAGAATCATGTTGCTGTGGAGCATGGAGATCCCAGATCTGATGCTTCTAGGTTTTAACATACACTCAAGCCAAAGAATTATTTCTGAGCATTCAGGAAACAAAGATGTCATACGGATAAGATATGATTGTCTGGACTCCAAACATTCATCAATGGTGACTCCATTTTGACAGATGTAATAAAATGGAGACTTGTTCAGTACTTCATTAAGTCAATTGGTAGAAAGTTCCAGATTGAGCTAGCATATTATCAGAACCCAGAATAAATCATACAAATATTTACTGAACCAAAGTTTTGGTTTGTAGAGTATACCTCACCCCCTCCCTTTCTCCCTGTCCTAAACACTGACCCCAGAGCTCTGAGTATACTAGGGAAGTTCTACATCAGAGAGTTGTAGTATATATTTTCATGCAGACACAAATGTGCACACCCATACACTGATGTATATAACAAACAGAGGAAGGGAAAAATGGACACTGAGATATTTTAGATTGAAACAATAAAATGATAATAATGATAAGGTATATAAAGGCATAGTTTCTCATGGTGATAGCCTTTAATAGAGAAATTTGTCATTAACTAAGTACACTTATTAAAACTAATTTAAATAATAGTAGCTATGTTGATGGAAACACCAAGTACTGGACTAAATGATATATCTGATACAACTGTCACAACTATATTAGTGTATAATAAAATCAGTACCATAGATACACATTCAGGAATCAATTCTGAGAGTGGTAAATATCATTATTGAGGCTTATAGGTCTACTAGTAAAAGAAAAAAATTCAAAACACTGTGCAAGCAGTTTAGATTTATTGGTACATCATCTGGCAATGGAGAGTGGACCAGGTTAACCATATAGAGACTGTTCTTCGGCACTGGGGCGGGTAGGGAGGGAGGGAGGATGGGAGGGAGAGAGGCTGTGAGGGCAAGAAGACAGCCCACTCTTCCAAAGAAAATTGTTTATAGCTGCACTGCTGGTGATTTTTACAAAAGGGAAGAGTTCCAAAGCAAGGGCAGGCGTGTTCCTCCAGCAGGCAGAGTTATGGGGTCAGTCTGCAGGCCATAAAGCTCTGAGGTTTGTGAAAGGCTCTATATGGGCCTCGATAAACAACAATGATCAGGTTAACCTTTTGCTTCTGAGATACACCTGCCTTCCAGTCTGCAGCTGGGTCTGGTTGTGATGATGGCCAAAGGCATCCCTGACGGATCCTGCCCTTTTGCAGAGTGGATGCAGAGCAATGAAATGACAGACGGGAACCTCAGGATCTAAGGTCTTGATGAGTGTGGATGTGAGACTTGAGTGTGAAGGTGTTTTACCTCCCCACTATCCCTTCAGCTGAACAAAGAGGAAGCACTCCTCTGCAGAGTGTTTATTTTGTTTAAAGTCCCTCTGATGGGCTCCTGGGCTCCGTAGTTATATAACAAAGTGGTGGCGTAATATATGAGGGCAGTGGGGCGGGAGTTGAACATACCTGTATTTGCAGCCATAATGAGAGCTTGGAGGTAACAAGGGGGGTGATTTGGATAATAATTAATAACCTGAGTTGCAGGCACAACTGGAGCCGCATGCAAATTCTATGACCCTGCGGTGGTGCCTCTTGACGAAGAAGGTGCTTTATTGCCTCTGTCAGGCATTCCCTTCTCAGCTGTGATTCCTCACAGCCTTGGTGGTTTGCATACTGCGGCTAAACATTAGGCCGTAATGAATGACAACTCAGCCACTCTGCACACTGCAGCGAGAAGCTGCCATAATTGGCTCCCCCATCGCCATCCCATCCCCCTCTGTGAAGGTGAGCAGGCACTGAACAGATACTGCCACACGATGCAAAGGGCCTGAGGACCCAACACACTGCAAGGGTGCATGGGAAGTGTGCCAACCACATGTTCACATGCCCCCCAGAGACACAGAGACACGTTTCCTTCCCACTTCTGGGACTCCCCTGACTCTGAGGACAGAATATGAGAGCTAGTGTCCTGTGTAAGGTGAGCCCACCCTGTATAAGGGCCTTTTTCCTATGATATGCCTGGGTTCATGAGCAGAGCCACAGGAATAGTTAGAGAAAAAATCATCGAACACATTCTATTTCGTCCCCTCTGAGATAAAGTGAGGGGTTTTGCTGTGGTTTTGTCATCAAACTGAGTGGCATGACCTCTGTTCTAAATATATCTTTCCGTACAATATAAAACCCTGAACAGCTGAACAGCAGTGAACTGAGTTGCAAACTGCCATGCTAGCCATGCTGACTGAGAAAAAGACCAAAGATTAGCTGAAAATATTTATTAAAACGCAAAATCAAAGGTGTTAGTTGTCTGTTTAGTTGCTACAACAAAATTCTTTACAGAAGCAACTCAAGACAGGAAGGATTTGATTGGGATCACTGCTCCTGCGGTCAGGGAATCATAACAGGGAAGCCATGGTAAGAGGAGCTCCAGACAGCTGGTCCCACTCTATTTGGAGTCAAGGAGCAGAGAGCAATGCATGCTGGTACACCTCCCTCTTCCACTTTTTCCATTCAATCTGGCAACCGGAATGGGTCTTCCCTCCTTAGCTAATCTAATCTAGAAAACCTCTCATTGACATGCCCAGAGATTTGTCTCCAAAATAATTCTAGATCCCGTCAAAATGACAATCAATTTAAACCATCAGGCCATATACATTTTAAAAACAAATTATCTTCTTACATCTGTCTTCTGCTCCATGCCCCATTGTGAAGCCTCTTAATGTTATGACTAGACCTACTTCCTGTATCCTGAATTACTTATAGCAATAGTCTACCTGTGGGACTTCAATGTTTGCATTTAATTATAAACCAAAGTAACTAGCATAAAACTAGAAATGCAGGAACGAAGCTGGTAATGAGCAATGTTAGCCTGATGGGACTTTTAATGTTAGATATAAGGTTAGATGCTCAGAGACAGAACAGTTGACTTTGAAGAGAAGGTTCTTATCTTTTCATTCCAGCTACTAGAAATTCAACTGGGATTATTATTATTTGATTGCCTTGATTCCTACACTCTTATGTGTAGTGATTCTTTTCTTTCTTAATTCACGAATAATGTGAATGGTTTGAAAACAATTCAGCTGATATCAAGAAATGATATTGATAGTTACAGTTAGATGCCCAGCACAGGCATTGAGAAAAAGGGCTCTTGAGAGGGATTCCTGAAGTCACAGAAGAATTGAAGATTACTGTGAAGAGGATTAAGAAGATAATCTCAGTTTTCTCAGAATAGGCACAAACATTGGGCAATGGTGATGGGAAGGAAAGAATTGTGCCAGAGAGTTGGAGAAGGAGCCAAGGGTGAGATCATTCAACTTTCAGTCAACTGGCTGCAGTCTGTCTGAAGTCCACTTTCCTCTTCACTCTTACTACAGAAGACTCACTTTCTTGAAACATTGAAATGTACTCATATAAAGTGATTTTAGTCCCCTTTGAATATAGATATGGACAGGGAATTAGGTCCAAGGAGATGTGCATGGGCACCTTCAAATTATACCTTCTTCCAGACAAGTCCCTGCAAAGCCAGGTAAAGCACTATCATGAGACTCTTTCTGCCTTTCCTCCTTAGATGAAAAATAAATGTGATGGCTAGAGGTCCAGCAGGCCTCTGTGGCCATAGAGCAACACTGGGGATCGAAGCTGAGGTCCAGCAGCCCTGTGTGGTCATAGAGCAACACTGGGGATCAAAGCTAAGGCTAGAAAGAGCGGAAGTGAAAAATTAGATACCCCTAGACTTGATGCAGCCACCAAACTGACCCCCAGCAATGCCTTCAGAGTGCTTTTCCATAAAAGAATAAGCCTTGATTTGTCTAAATAACTTTGTCAAATCTGTTTCAACAGATGAACACAATTCCTTAAAAACACCAAAAACAGAACTTTCATTTTAACCCTACATTGTTATGAAAAATCATTGAGAGATTTTTAGATGCACAAATAACATGACTCAATTTACGTATTTAAAATTAAATTGCCATATGAAGAATGGATTGAAGGAGGGAAAGAGGAAAACATTGAAGTCAATTAGAAACATGTCCCCTTAGTTCTGACTAGAAAGAAATATAGCTTAGCAGCACCAATAAGAAGAGTGAAATGACCAGGCGGTGATGGCGCATACCTTTAGTACCAGCACTTGGGAGGCAGAGACAGGCAGATCTCTGTGAGTTCGAGGACAGCCTGGTCTATAGAGCAAGTTCCAGGACAGCCAGGACTACACAGAGAGAAACCCTGTCTCAAAAACCCAAACAAACAAACAAAAAGGTAAAAGTGAAATAAAGCCAAATTTCCAAATTTGGAACTTTTTTTTTTTTTTTTTAGGGAAGCACTTTAAGTCATGTTTGGATGTATTTTCTGGCTGTCAGAATCCACATTGGAGTTTTGTTCCAACCTCCATAGGCCATATTTGAAGCCCAGTAAAGAGGAGGACATGGCAGAGGTTGGCTGCAGTTTGTCACAAAAGAGACTTTTTATCACACATCACAAGACATAGACAGACTATTGTTGAGACAATGATGGAAAAGAAAGAATTTAGCACAGTGTGGACACTTTTTTCCCTTAGCAGTATCTCACACCTCCAGTGGGTAAGAAGGCCAAGTTAGAACCCTGGGGGAACAAACAGAGCCTGGTGAGCAGGTCGTCTCCTTTTGGCTTCCACACCAATGACCATAGAGAACTAACAGGAACTAAAAATTTAGCATGACCTAGATAAATGCCAAACTATCTTAAAATTTTTTAAATTTATTTTCAAAAGCTTTCATAGAGGTATAGATTATATGTTAAGTCCCCTTCCTATCCCCTTTGCTTCCCTTCCCCCTTCCCATCAGTCCTTTCGTCACCCTTAGACAAAGGTATTTCTGCTTACATGCCACATACACATATAATACAATTTGTATATCTATAAAGAATCATGGAACTATGACTCTGTTTGGACCAACAGCAGATTCTGACAACTAACTAAACCACATGAAAAGAAGAACGCCATCCTAGGCTCAAATTATTTCTATAGATTTTACTTTTAAATAGTGCCTACATGGCTCTTGATTGAGAAGTGCCTGAGTCCACGTGGTAGAAAGGACTTGGACAGCCATAGACTTTCAGGAGAAGAGGTAGTGCTGCAAACCGAGAACGGTGTTCTACAAGAAGGAAACGTGCAGGCATACATGAGTGCATGACTTAGAATCTGCCCCCAGTACAGATAATTTGGGATCATTAACAGAGTTGAAGGATAAATACAAAATTCTCAATTGTAATTGAAATTTTAGCATGCTTTTCTCAACTGGTAGGACTAGCAGACCATGACAAATCAGAAGGACACATATCAGATTTGAACATCATCATTAGTAAACTTCTAGAAAATTTTTAATTAGTTTACAAAGTAATAGATTTCCATTTCAGGTTTTCATACGTATTTCATTTCGGTTGATTCCACCTCTGCTCTCTCCTCATCTCCCTACCTTGCTTCTCGGACATACTCTTTCAACCTCCTTTACCCATATTTACTTCCACCCAGATACACTTATTTAGCAGATGGTAAGATCTTCATTCGAGAGAAAACATACAGTGTTTGTCATTCTGAGCCTTGAACAACTTGTTTATAATAATGTTTTCCAGTCCCATCTATTCTACTGAAATTTTCATAATTTCGCTTTTCTTTACAGCTGAATATAATTCCATTTATATGTGAATGTCATGATTAATCAACGTTTTCACTGACATGTACATAACACTGGGCAAATCACTGTGAAATACATTTTTCTTTCAATTGCACAAAAGTATTTCCCAAACTTGACCAGAGGGTCATCATCAGCAATGTACAAAACACACAAATCATGCTGAAATTTGTTAAGTTTGTGGTATCTAAAACTAGAAGTCGATAATAAAAGAGAACTCAGCTGGTCAGTCATGTTTTAGATAAAATGCAAATCAAAGATGAAAACTTGGTGGAAATTGGAAACCTTGTAAATTTGAATGATGACGAAAATGTATATAAAATATATAAAAACTTACATGAAGCTGGCAAGATGGCTCAGTGGGTGGAGGCACTTGCCAATAAGTCTGACAACCTGAGCTCAATCCCCAAATCCACCTGGTAAAAGGTTGTTCTCTGACCTCCATACTGGTACCATGGTGAATGCCCACATTTACATGTAAGTAATAAAAAACAAATTTGATTTTAGAAACACAGAGGATGCAGCCAAGGCTATAAATACAAGTAAATGCATAGCCTTAAATGCATACTACTAGACCATAAAAAGCTTCAAATCAAGGGACCAATAATACAACTCAAAAGTCTGGCTACAAAGTCTTGTTATTCCCACAGCATAAGAGGGAGAAGAGAACATAAAACCAGAAATTGACGAATTGGAAAGCACATATAGAACATAGCATCAACAAAACTAAAACTGAATCTTTTGAAAAAACTAGTGAAATTAATAATCCGTGGCAAGATTGTTCAAAAGAAAAAAGGCAGAGAAATTGCCCTTGTAAATTGCGGAAAACAAACCTCGTCAGATATGCATTAGACCCACTGAGTATCAGTACAACTTTTCAATTTGAAATTTTCAATAAAATGCATCAATTCCTGGGGAAAAATGCAAACTACCCAAATATAATAAAAACAGAACATCTGAATTCCAGCCTATAAATTCAAACCTCCTGCAATGTGACCATCAAGCCCAGATGGCCATAACAACTCCGACCAGCCACTCCAGGAAGAAAAGATGCCAATATTTATACCGACTCCCCTACCACAGAGAAACAAGTTTCCAGTTCATTTTGTAAGCATACAATTTTGACATTTAAAAACCAACAAAGTTGCTTTAAGAAAGGGAACATATAGGACTGTCTCAGATCCAGTGGGATAAATATGTAAACACTAAGGAATTTAGTTAAGTCTGATTATACTAAAGTAGCAACAACACGTGAATCACACCTGCGACACTGGGAACCTGATAGTTGCCCCATTCTAGAGACTGGGTGCCTCGGTAGCTGGAGGAGTCCTGAAGTGGCTGCCTCTTGGTGCATAGGCCAGTTTAGTAGTTGCCTAATCCACAAGGCAGAGTACCTCAGCAGTCCAAATCTGGCACTGAGAACCTGGAAAGTGCCTGGAGAGCTGATGGTCCTTGGTCCTTAGTCCACAACAGAAGCCTGAAAATACTGGCTCTGATACCAGTGAAGCAATCGGCAGCCGCAGCAATAATGAGGTAAATCAACTTGGAGGCTAGCAGGGAGGCCAAAGGGAGAGGAACCTTCCTCTGCTATCCCTTTTATCTGGACTGCTACCTACAAGTGCTTCCCACATCAGTGAAGGCAACCAGGGCAGTTCTTCAGTTGAGGTTCCCGGCTGGAGTGATTCTTATTCGTGGCATTAAAACCAACAATCATAATAGATGTCAAAAATGCCAATCATTCTCAAAACAACTCACTTCAGCTTCTGAGGATTGTGTCTTTACTTCTGTCCACTGAGTGCCCTCACTGTATTCCTTAGTTGGCTCCGCTGAGACCCACTGGCCCTTTTAGTTAGGTCCCCTTTCCTTCTTAAGCCCCAAAGAAAATCAATAAGCGGAGCAAGGGGAATTAGTGAAAGATGATGCAGACACATTCTCTCTCTCTCTCTCTCTCTCTCTCTCTCTCTCTCTCTCTCTCTCTCAGAGTCACTTTAAGTGACATGGGGATTTTTAAGGTGTGGGCTCATAGCCCACAGAGATGGCCCAGTCAGTAAAGTGCTTACCTAGCAAGCCTGTGGATATGAGTTCTGTTCTCCAGCATCCATGTAAACAGCTGGCAGTGGGTGCTGATAACCCCAGCACTGGGGAGGCAAATCCAGAGCCCCTGGATCTCTCTGGCCAACCTAGGCAAATCAATGAGCTTCAAGTTCAGTGAGTGACCCTGTCGTTAAAAAAATCAGGTGGAGGAGAGTGATTGAGGAAGATCCTGACACTGATCTATAGCCTCCTCCTCCTGTACATGCCTGTGCACGCATGCGTGTGCAAACAGAGAGAGAGAGAGAGAGAGAGAGAGAGAGAGAGAGAGAGAGAGAGAGAGAGAGAGAAATGGGGTGAAGACACTGTGACCAGATGATTGCAAATGAAGTGGGAAGAAAGTGAATGGATAACTGGAAGCAATGGAAGAAAAGGCTACATGGGTGTGTGGAGCCCTGAGACTTACAGATAGTGTAAAACCAGACTCCTCATAGCTCTGAGGACAGGAGGGATAAGATACTTTTTCATACATTAAAAGTGATATATATGAAAAAGGCAGAAAGAACAAGAGCTCTCTTAGAAATTAAATCTGAGAATAGAAATCTTATTTTTAGGCAGTCTTCTCCTCTCTGCTCCGCCCTTCTCTTCTCCGCTAGTCCAGTGTCCATTTGGTATGTTTCATGGCTTTCCCATTGAGTGACCCTGTCCTTCCCCACACCCTTCCTTCAATGTCTGGCCCACATTGCTTGGTGGCAGCACCATTATTCTCCTTTTTGGGTCCTTTATGGTCAAGGATGCAGTTATGGAACCCAAGAATGGCCTGACAATCTGTAGAAACTGCCACCCCCATTCTATGGCTACCTCAATATCAAACTAATCCTCATTCATGTCACTGACTCTGAGAAACAGTCTCTCATGTTATCCGTGCTTCATTGGGCCT
The DNA here is from genome assembly GCF_949786415.1 of Peromyscus eremicus. Classification (NCBI taxonomy): domain Eukaryota; kingdom Metazoa; phylum Chordata; class Mammalia; order Rodentia; family Cricetidae; genus Peromyscus; species Peromyscus eremicus. The sequence continues at coordinate 25,603,823 of NC_081431.1, read as the reverse complement.
CAGTGGTCCGCTCTGTGCAGCTGCCGGCCCAGAAGGGAGGCACTTGCTACAGGACACCATGAGGAAGGAAGCTCTCCAGAGCAGGCAGTAATGGCTCCTCCTCCTTCCCCCACTTTCCCATTGGTGACCAATAACTCAGTGTTCCAGCTAAAGACATCCTGCTGCTGTGGGATGGTCTGTATGTCAAATGTGTTGCTGATTGGTCAATAAATAAATCACTGATTGGCCAGTGGCTAGGCAGGAAGTATAGGCGGGACTAACAGAGAGGAGAATTGAGAGAACAGGAAGCTGAGTCAGAGAGACACTGCCAGACGCCATGATGACAAACAGCATGTGAAGATGCCGGTAAGCCATGAGCCATGTGGCAAGGTATAGATTTATAGAAATGGATTAATTTAAGTTGTAAGAACAGTTAGTAAGAAGCCTGCCATGGCCATACAGTTTGTAACCAATATAAGTCTCTGTGTTTACTTGGTCAGGTCTGAGCTGCTGTGGGACTGGCGGGTGAGAGAGATTTGCCCTGACTGTGGGCCAGGCAGGAAAACTCTAGCTACAAATAACGCCCAACGTGTTGGCAAGAGTTTCCACCTAAAACCTGAGTAAAAAGATTCTAAAACGGAGCTAAAAACAGCTCCTAGTTGTCTCTTTTAAGCTAGCGGCAGCCTGCGTGTTTGAGCTACTATGGCGGGTCCCTGGCATGTGCACTCAACCTGCAGTATGGTGGGAATGAGGCCTCTGCAAGTGGCACATTAAGCTGCATCCTGGATTTAGCCTTTGCTAATACAAAACAAAAAAAAAAAGAGGTTTTTGGGCTATACGCTGCTTGGATAAAAGCATAGACCCACGATAGCTCCCAGAGCTGGCGGAAAACATACTACCGCCATGTTGGGAAGCTGAGGTGGGCACAGCCAGCAGCCACAGCTGCTGCAGTTTAAAGCAATAGATTCACAATAAGACAGATTCAGATGTAATAGTTTACAATGTGTGTAAAATATACGTAGGCTTGAAAGAGACAAAAAAGGTGATACATAGTTTTAAAAAATAAAGTCTTTAAAGAGACAGTAAAATTAATATAAAAAAATAAGCCACATAAAGATGAATATTACACAGAGAATCTGGACTGTGTTGTCTTTGGGATTTTTAACTGCAAAAAAAACATTTGATTGTAAAAGCTGTTGAGTTAAACCAATATATATATTTTAAAGATACCTTGACTTCAAAATTTGGATATAAGGATATATTGCTCTGGAAAAGAGTCTCTTTTGTTCCTACAGAAAGCCAGAGGCTATGGATTTGTTCCAGATTAAGATACATCAGGTTTGACCAGCCAAGACCCCCTGAAAGGTCTCCGATGACATCATGGCCCAGATGATCCAACATCCAGAATGGTTTCAAGGCAACTGGCTCAGACGATACAGCCTCACGGACTACTCCATAATACTAAAATTTTCTTTGTGTCCCCATAAGATACAGCGCCCCCCTCCAGCAGGAAGTAGTAAGAGAAGCTACGCCCAAATTCCCAAATTATATGTAATTTTACTTTGTTAAGGTTAAAACCTTTCTTTTGAGAAAAAAAAGGGGGGGGGAAGTGCTGTGGGATGTTCTGTATGGCAAATGTGTTGCTGATTAGTCAGTAAATAAAACACTGATTGGCCATTGGCTAGGCAGGAAGTATAGGCGGGACAAGGAGGAGAATAAAGCTGGGAAGTAGAAGGCTGAGTCAGAGAGACACTACCAGCCTCCATGATGACAAACAGCATGTGAAGATGCCGGTAAGCCACAAGCCATGTGGCAAGGTATAGATTTATAGAAATGGATTAATTTAAGTTGTAAGAACAGTTAGCAAGAAGCCTGCCATGGCCATACAGTTTGTAACCAATATATGTCTCTGTGTTTACTTGGTCGGGTCTGAGCTGCTGTGGGACTGGCGGGTGAAAGAGATTTGCCCTGACTGTGGGCCAGGCAGGAAAACTCTAGCTACACCCTGCCCAATATTTAAGATGTGTTTTGTTTTGTGAATAGTGACAGGTGTGTGTGTGTGTGTGTGTGTGTGTGTGTGTGTGTGTGTGTGTGTTTTAATTGAATAGATCAGAGGAATAATAGTTAGGAATGATTACCCTCTGCTGAGAAGGGGAGAAGAAGAAATCTGGGGATTGCAAAACGTCCCCAGTTCCCAGCACCTGCCTTTCTCACTCCTTTCCTGGAGATGATGGGAGCTTCTTAGCTCTTTGGAGGGAAAGACTTTGTCCTGCATCAGAAATAAAATTTATGAAGCAAATTTGAAAGAAAAAAAAAGAAAGAAAAAGAAAAGTGTGTATTCCTAGGAAGAGTGGGTGACAAGCAAGGTTGTAAAAATAACAGTCAGGAATAACAGAAATAAAACTACAGGAAGTTGATCGCATTCCCCAGGAAAGAAGTCAGGAAATAGAATACTGAGAGAGGATAGACATATCTAGAGACAATCACTTCTCGGTGCTCTATTACTAGATTAAAATGAAAATTAGAATTTCTTTTTACATATTAAAGATTCTGACTCCGATAACTTATCCTCAGACTTCCACCCACATGCTGTGGTACATACACACATGCACACATTAAGTTTTTAAAAGAAGTGTAACTGTTTTTAATGCACTTTTTCTAAACGATTTATTAATCCTAATTCTTTTTCATGAAGCTGTTAGTGTTTTCTACATGTAAGATGACCTTACCTGCAAGCACACCATTTCACTTTCTTTCTGATTTGCAAACTTCTATTTTTTTTTTCCTGAACAACTTCTCTGATTAGGACTTCCATTATTACAGAGCAGACGTTCTGAAAAGCGAGCATCTTTGTCTAGTCCATGGTCTTACGATCAAAGCTGTCAGGTATCCACCACTGAGTATAATGTTAGGTACGGGCTTGTCCTACACCACCTTTGTTATGGTCTGGTGTATTTCCCTTACACTGAATGTATTGATATGTTCTTGTCATGAAAGGATTTTGAATTTTATTGCTTGCCTCTTCTACATTTAAGAAGGCCATGCAATCCTGCAATCTTTCTGGTGCATCAGTTAAATTGATTTGTGTGTATTGAACTATCCTTGGACTTTTCAGGTGCTGTTGAATTTAATCAGAGTCTTCTTTTTCCTTGGTTAGTCTAGCTAAAGTTTGCCAATATTTTAATACTTTTAGTAAAATATATTAGTTACATTTGTATTGCTGTGATAAGACACCATGACCAAGACAACTTATAAAATAAAGCATTTAATTTGGGGCTCGCAGTTCCAGGGGGAAGTAGAGTCCATGACCATCATGGCAGGGAGCATGGCAACAGACAGGCAGGAATGGTGCCAGAGTAGTAGCTGAGAGCTCACATCTGATCAATAGCAGCAGGGAGAAGAAGAGAGACAGACAGAGATAGATAGACAGACAGACAGACAGACACAGACAGACAAAGGAAAGGAATGGGCTACTGAAACCTCAAAGCCTACTCCCAGTGACACACCTCCTCCTAATCCTTCCAAAATAGTTCCACCAACTGGGGACCAGGCATTCAAATATATGACCAATGGGGGCCATTCTTATTCAAGGCACCACTTAATATAACTCAGTTTTGTTGACCTTTCCCATGGATTCTCCAGTCTGTATTTTATTCATTTGGGGCATATTCTTCATAACTTTTTCTTTTCTACCTTGGTCTTAGCTTTTAGTACTTTCTTTGACTCTGCAAGGCATAGAATTTGACTAATAATTTTTCTTAGTGTATGCATTGATGCCTTGAATTTCCCTCCTTAGCACAGTTTTGCCACATTGCACGAATCACTATGTGTTGAGCTTCTGTTTTCATCTGCCTGAAGCTATGTCATTGCTGCTCTCTCAATTTCGTCTTTGATTTGTTGGTTTATTTTGTCCATGTGCCTTTTTTTGTTTTTCCTTTTCCTGCTGATTTAGACATCTAGCTTTATATCATTGTGGACAGAAAATCTACTTGAAAGGACTTCTGTGTTCTTAAATTTTTAAAAATCATTTTGTGGTCCAATAAATATTTTTTTGCCCCTGAAGGTATCATGTGTGTTTTACAGAAATTATTTTCCATAGCTTTTGGATGGAATGCTCTCCACGTGTCTACTAGAGACATGTTGTATATAGTATGGTTTATGTCTTCTTAGTTCTTTATTGATATTTTAAATCTCTGTTTTATCTACTGTTGAAAATGGGATGTTGATTATCCCTCCTCTTATTATACTGCTGTCAGTTACCTCTGGTTCTGTTGACATTTACTTTCTATGTTTAGGTGCTCTAATGTTGAGTGCATATATTTTATAATTATACCTCCTTTATGAACTTGTCCCTCTATTGTTATGACTCCTCTGTCTTTTGTGTCAGTTTTTGACTTAAAGTCTTTTGCCTGGTGTAGGTATAGTTTAACATAGATATGACATAAATGTAGATAAATATCTGCCCTCTTCTGGTCTCCACATACTTAGAACGCCTTTGCCGTTTCTTATCCCTTTATCTTTAGCCTAAGTATCCCTTTAAGTGAGTGTCCTGTGGACAATGTACTTTGTTTTCTAGCTAGGCAAATACACTGTGTCTCTCTGCTGATGAGTTTCCTCTTCTTGCTTTCAAGGCAAATACTAATAAATAATCCCTTATCACTACTGTTTCAAACGCTCTCTAACTGGTTGCCTCTTTCTTCTTTCTTCCTCTTCTGATAGAGCAGCTTTAGTAGTATTTTTGTGGGTATGTATTTAGTCCTTTTTTCCTAATGCTGCGTATATACAAGATTATTTTTTTCTATGTAGGGAATACACAAACATCAGTTTTAATAGTCTATTTTAAACTGATAAGTTAAATGACTATGAAAAATCTACACTATATTCCTTCCCATATTTTATATGATTTTTGTCACAATTCACATTTTTCATATATTGGATGCCAATTCTCAGATTATACATAGTTATTTAATACCATTTATTAAATAATAATACTATTTAATACTGTGGTCATTTAACTTTTGATGTGATATACCTCTGATACTGTGTTAGAGCATTGTGAATCATACTTCATTTTACTTTGCAGTGGGTTTTATGCATTTACAAGCTTCCATGTTGTTAGTTAGCATTCTTTCAGCTCAAACTAAATAACTTGCTTTTTCATGGCTTATAAAGTGGGTCTAGTAGAGATGAATGTCCACAGATTTGGGTGGCCTGAGAGTCTTTATCTTTCCTCCATCTGTGGAGGAAGTCTTGTTGGGAGTAGTATTTTTCTTAGCAGAGTTCTCCCTCTTCTAGCACATTCAGCTTATTACCCCACTCTCTCCAGGTTTGGGTACTCTTCTGATATTGTTTCTTTAAATGCACTCTTTTCTCTTTCTCTTTCTGTGCTCCTTCTGAGACTGTCATACTTAATATATGCATTTACCTAGGGACTTCCTGAAAGTCACATCAGCTTTAAAAAAACAAACTCTTGGCCGGGCGGTGGTGGTGCATGCCTTTAATCCCAGCACTCGGGAGGCAGAGCCAGGCAGATCTCTGTGAGTTCGAGGCCAGCCTGGGCTCTTTATTATTATTATTATTACCTCTTTCTTTAGTTTTCTGGTTTCCAGTGTCCTGCTACCTGCTGTCAGTGCTACCAAGCAGCTGATTCTACTACTTGACTGAGTCACTGTGGAAATTCTCTATGGCATTTCAGTTGTGTTCTGAGCTACAGAATTTCTTTGTGAGTCATTTCTGATACTTTCTGTCTCTCTGATAAACCTATTAGAGTCTCCATGAAAGAATCATTTTACTCATTCCTATGCGTTTCTCATCTTTTACTTTTTCTTTCCCAATCTTTGTAAATTTTAAAGCATTTCCAAAAAGCATTTATCGAGAGTTTAACAGATTAATAAAATATTCTATGATGGTCGAAGATGTGGCTCAATAATAGAGTGTCTCCCTAGCAAATCCAAGTCTCAGGTTTGAGCTCCAAGAAATACGGGAAAAAAATTACCATTTGCCTATGAATTTGATAGCTTACACAAAATGTCCAAATTTCTTGGAAAGTTACCTAAAAGCTCTTCTGTACAGACCAGAATAGCCATATATCTATTAAATAAGTTGATGTTGTTATTAATTTCTCCCCACAAAGAAAACTCAAGCTACCAATGACTATATTGTAGGTTCTAGCAAACAATTAAAAATAACTTATTACTGAACTTATATAAACCTTCTCAGAAAATAAAAGGTGGGTCACACTTCTCAACCCATCTTAGAATGTCAATAGCAAGCTATTTAAAAATTACTAGAAAATAAACTTCAGAAAAATCAGTCATTTTAATATGAAGAAAAATAGTTTAGCACATTAATGAGAAGCCACCATATACTCTCCAGGATAAGACTGTTAAAAATCAAACAGTAATGCTTCAGCAACTGGAATCTTACTATTGTCCTAATCAGAATTTTGAAAGTTACAACTACTTTGGAAAACACTTTGGTAGGCTCTTAAAAAAATAAACCTATGGTTACCACATTGATGCAGCCATTCTTCTCTTTAGTAAGTAGACGGGAATAATCTAAATGCAATATGAATGAGCAACTCATATACAATCCAAGACTGCTGAGTATTAAAAAATGATGCCTTGAATATACAGCAGAATGTGGGCATTACAGAAGTATGATGATGGCCATAAGAGTAAGCATCGCTGATCTCATGGGCATGAACTAGAAACTAGAGAAAGCTGATCTAAATGATAGAAAGCAAACCCTTAGTGAAGCGATGGCAAAAGGTGAGGTGGCTGCTCTACAGGGCCACAGAACATTTTGAGATGATAGAAATGTTTTCCATACTGACTGGGGGGCGGGACAGGTAGCACTACATGTTTTTTAGACTTTTACTCTTAGTCTTTTGTTAGTGAATAAACTCTCTGGACAGAAGTCTCAGTCCAGTAACCCCCACTCTATGCTGATACCCGTTAGCTGTTGTGTGTGTGTGTGTGTATATATATATATATATATATATATATATATATATATATATATAGTGGTTTTACTTGATTTAGACCAATTTACCTACCTATTTGTCCAAAATGACCTTATTTGTATAAACTCCCAACTCTTTTATTCTTGTATTTCTTCATGTCTTATGAAACTTCAGAATCCCAGACCCCCAAACAGAATCCTGCACAGATGTCTCCCTAATAGCCAACTGCTTAGTAAGTCCTATTGATTCTACTTCTCAATATTTTTATATGATCAGTCTTTTTTTCTGGTATAATAGAACTCCAAATACAAGATGAATCTTATTTTCCATTGCAGGTTTGGGAAGAAGGAACTACGGCATGCTCACAGAAACTATTTATCAAATAGCTGGGTTCAGGATCGCGAGTATCAGAGAAGGAAATGAGTCAGAGATGAAAGCACAGGTTTGCGATCCCTTGTAATAGACAGTGGTTTCATTCATGGTGATTTGAGAACTCACCAGTGACCATATGTGGAAGCTCCAAAGCTTCTATTTCCCCCAGTGGGAAGACTGGTTGCTGAGATGAGAAATTTGAGGAAAAGAATGGAACTGTGAAAGAGCTGTTTCAGAGACTTGAGATGGGAAGATGAGAGGATTTGGGCACAGCTCTAGAACAGCTAGGAAAGGCTTTCAAGAGAACGGGATGACCTTGATTTGGGGGATGTGGGGATGTGGGGTGGCTTGGGAGAGAGGGCTGGGGGTGGGAAGAGGGAGGAGGGGGGATCTGTAGGTCGTATGTGGAGTGAGTACAAAATTTCTTAATAAAGAAAAATGAAAAAGAGAGAGAGAGAGAGAGAGAGAGAGAGAGAGAGAGAGAGAGAGAGAGATGGGTGGGGCCAAGTCCCAGGTAAAAGACTGAAGCGGCTGTCCTGGAAGGAGAGAGAAGTCTGATAACCTTGGAGAACAGAAGTCAAGGAATGGGAGGCCACAAGAGCAGAGTGCAATAGAAACAAGATTAAAAACCTGTGGAAGGATGAAAGCTGGTGAGAAAACAGAAGCCCATAGAGGCGCTGACAGGTAAGCCATGTAAGAGTCATAATTGAGCATGCAATGAACTATAACTTGGAGGCATTGACTGTAATTCCAGCAATTACAGCAAAACCACTAAGTCCCCTCCAGATTGTAAGTGGCCCGGGGCTTACCAAGACCTTTTACCAAATATTCAGGTCATTTTTTAAGATTGTGAAAGGAGCCAATAGCCATGTCTTGAGGAAAAGAAAAGTTGTAAGTGAGAAGGTCAATAAAGAAACTACCAAAATGGCTGCTCCAGGGGTGAGGGAAGATCTTTATTGTAGGGGAGGTGAGAAGGGCCAGGAGGCTAGTATGGACTTTGAAATGCATAACAACTGTGTGTGCATGCATGCGTGAGTGCATGCATGCTTGCTCGCATGTGTGAGTGTGTGCATGTGTGTAGCAGAAACCCATTTTGCAGGTTTCTGAGAAATGTTGGTTGTCGTCTTTTAGCAATCCTCCTCTAGTCCAGCTTGAACTGAGTCAAGACTATCACTTCTGCACTGCTTTTTGGAGTTTGGTGACTGAGAGTTTCCTTTGGACCTGACAGAAGTATGTTAAGATGGACATGGTAGTGCATATCTTTATTTCCAGCACTCCAGAGGCAGAAGCAGGGAGACCAGTATTTAGTTCATCTTTGTGGTGATATTGTGTCTCCCAATATATTGTGCACCACCCTAATAAACTTATCTGGGGTCAGAGAACAGAACAGCCACTAGATAGACATAGAGGCCAGAAAATGGTGGCACACACACCTTTAATCCTAGCCTTCTGAAGGCAGAGATCCATCCGGATCTCTGTTGAGTTCAAAGCCACACTGGAAACAACCAGGCATGGTGACATATACCTTTGATCCCAGCACTTGAGATCTCATGTCTTGCTTGGGAAAGACACATGTCTTTAATTCCAGGAAGTGATGGCAGGAAGTAGAAAGGTATATTAAGGCATGAGGAACTAGAGGCTGTTAAGCTTTTAGGCTTTTAGCAGCAGTTCAGCTGAGATCCATTCAGATGAGGACTCAGACAGAGACTTCCAGTCTGAGGAAACAGGATCAGCTGAAAAGTTATCGAGGTAAGATTAGCTGTGGCTTGTTCTGTTTCTCTGATCTTTCAGCGTTCACCCCAATACCTGGCTCCTGGTTTGTTTTTATTAATAACACCTTTTAAGATTCATGTTACACATCCTGATCTACCTAGCAAGTTCTAGGCCATCATGGGTAAATAGTAAGACCCTGACTCAAAAAAAAAAAAAAATCAGTAAATCAACAAATCAATCAATAAATAGAAAAAATATGTGAATTAGAGAGAATTCGAATTTTTCAGGAAATTTGACAGAGCTAGAAGGCAGAAACTGATCCGGGGCTTGGATTGACTGCTGGGGGGGTGGGCAGTGAGTGAAACAATGATGAGGCAAGAGACTGGTTCTGGGAGCCTGGAATTAATGGAGGGGATGGGGAAGGACTGGAGAAGCTTATTCCTGTATGGTCAGGAATCACAAGTCCACCAGTGGTTGTGGGTGGAGGTGGGGGTTGTGGTGGAGGTGGGGGTGGGAGGGTGGGGGCTGTGATGGGGGAGTGTCTGATGTACTGAGATTTTCAGCCTGGAACTTTAAGGAGACACTGTTTCTCTTGGAGTTGGGCAGGAAATGAGGTCAGAGAGACAGTTCTTTTTCTCTTAAAAATACAGAAGTGTAGCAGGAATCTTAAAAGTTCTTATTAATAAAAACAAACCTGGAGTCAGGTATTGGGGTGAATGCTGGAAGACCAGAGAAGCAGAACAAGCCACAGCTTCCTTGCCTCGCCAGTTCCTCAACTGATCCTGTTTCCTCAGACTGGAAGCCTCTCAGTCCTCTTCCCGAATGAATCTCAGCTGAACTGTGCTGCTCCAAAGCCTGAAAGCTTAACCAGCCAAACGCTTCTAGTTTCTGGTCCTCACGCCTTATATATCTTTCTGCTTCCTGCCATCACTCTCTGGGATTAAAGGCTCACTTTTTGGGATTAAAGGTGTGAGTCATCATGCCTGGCTGTTTCCAATGTGGCCTTGAACTCATAGAGATCCAGAGGGATTTCTGCCTCTGGAATGCTAGGATTAAAGGTGTGTGCTACCACTGCCTATCTTCTATGTTTAATATTGCGGCTGTTCTCTTCTCTGACCCCAGATAAGTTTATTAGCATGCACAATATTTTGGGGAACACAATGCCACCACACAGAAGTACTTGGAAAGACGTCTCTAGAGAAGCAGTCAGTTGTATCTGTGACAACTTCACCTGGACAGTGTTTCTGGGATAACTGGGGACATGAACTTCCTGAAATTGGCACAGGTCACCCTTGCCTGCAGAAGAATGTAATTAGCATCCCTTATTGACAGACCCATGGACTCATACTGAAACAGAAACTTGGTGGCTGTGACCTTTTTCTGCTCCTCCTTTTAAATGCTAATGAAAAAGGAAGGCTGGGATTTGAGCTACATTTTTGTTCAATTAAAATTGTTTTAGCTGTTTTTTCCCACTTCTAATTTTTTTTTAAATCCTAAGTAGAGGCCATGAAGAGAGGCAGAGCAGACAGTGACTGTTCCTGAGGTGTCACCAGAGAACTGAAGCTGAGAAAAACACAGGGAAAGAGCAAAAGTCTAGCAGCAGACAGCAGAAAGAGAAATCTCACCATTGTGAGAAGCCAACCTGTTATCCTGGTATACCCGGGCATGCTTAGGTGTTTCCATCCATGATGGATTTAACTTCAATGTTAACTACAATGTCTAATTAAGGAGAATTTCTCAAGGCTGATAAAGTAGAAGAAAAAGTAATAGAGATATAGGGGTTGGAGAGTGAAGTTAGAGACAGAAGTATCTAGCTCTCTTCATACCCAGTACTAACTTTACCTTGCAGGAAGCCAGGCTAATTGGGAGCCTTTGAAAGGATCCCCCCATCCCCTTTCTGCCTTACCAGGAGAGTATGAGAAAGGAAATGTGCCTATATCTTCTCAAAAGCCATTCCTGAACTTAATTCTGTCTCAAATCTCAAAGAAAAGAAATACACTTAGGTAGGCAGATTTGAAGGGAGATGTGTCATCCTGATCCCAAGATTGTCCTAGGCAAACCTTGAGACTGTGGTGCTTACAAAGGACTTTTCTCCCGTTTATAAGCTGTGCTGACCATTTCGGTGGCTCCCATGCAGAAAGTGGTGCATTACTTCTGTGTGTTAGTGTGCCTGCGTTACAAGTGGTAGATTATGTCAACTTTCAGAAACCATGTTACATGATAGACCAGTATAAATACTGAGGAAATCTTTTGATATTTCGATAGACTACTTATTGGGGTGATGTCACTATGTAATCCAGACCCCAACGATGTAATGGGTGGGATACCAAAAAAATATATTAATATGATGTTTAACATCTGACTAGAAAAAGACAAATGAACATGAAAACTGAAGAGGCGAAACACAAAACAACAAAAAGCAGAGACCAAGAAAAGTAAAGGATGGTATGAGAAAAAGAGGATGGAGATGGCTGTGAGCTCAAGGGCTCACAGAGAAGAACCCCTTTCACGAGGAGAGATCAGCAAGGAGCAGTGTGCACGTTTTCATGTATGATATGCCTTGGCTAGATGTTTGTTTTAGAACAGTGGTTCTCAGCTTGTGGGTCATGACCCCCACAGGGGTCGTGTATCAGATATTCTGCATATCAGATATTTACATTATGACTCACAATAGTAGCAAAATTACAATTAAGAAGTAGCAATGAAATAATTTTATGGTTGGGGGTCAGCACACCATGAAGAACCGTATTAAAGGGTGGCAGCATTAGGAAGGTTGAGGACCACTGCTTTGTACTATTACTGTGGCAGCAATATTAAAGATGGATTTGCAGGATGTGGGACAAGGAAAGTACAGATGCATCTACTGTGAATCAAGGAATCACAGTGGTATTGAGGACAGGGAGACATGGATGCACTGCAGTCCTGCAGAACAGATCTGTCAGAATTTAGTGACTGACTGGAAGAGAGGCCCCACCAAGCGAGGAAGAGTTAAGCATGACACCCAAGATTTCTACTCAGGGAAACTGCTTATATGGTTTTTCTACCCACTGAGATGGGAGATGTGTATAAAGAGACAGACTTCTATGCTAAGTGTTATCTGAAATATGCAAGAAGACTTTACCCTGGCCTGATTCCACAGTCTATTTTCTCTTTCCTTTCTCTTTCATTTCAATGTTCTTAAATAGTTTCACTTCATAAATTTAGTTAAAATAGTTTGGTGGCTTAACTTGCCAGATACCCTTATTTTAGCACCTCTGAAATACTTATAAAGGTTTATTTCAAAATAAACATAGGTAATACAAAATAGAGTTTTCAGGTGTGTGTGTGTGTGTGTGTGTGTGTGTGTGTGTGTGTGTGTGTTCATCTCTTTAGTCTCCCATCCCTTTCCTCATCCAACTTTTATAATTAAATGCTGCTAAGAGATCATGACAAATCTTAAATGTTTTTGGAAACTAATGAGGTCTGTGAAAATGCTTTTGGAGCTACTGAACAAACATCCCATCTTTTCCTCTCTCTAAGGGACATTGCACACAAAAGCATGGGATGGCACAGTCTAGAGTTGCCAGTTCTGAGCCTTCGAATTGTATTTTTTTGTTTAATGTGCCTCTGTAAAGATTTCCAATTTTCTGAACATCGAAGCTCTCTGCTGGAAATCTCTTAGGCTCTTTGATTCAGGCCTGAGTTTGTGAGATGTGGACACATTTCTAAGACAGTGTTCAGCAGCTCATTTCCAGCCTCATTTGGCCCAGACAAGAAGCTAGCTCTCCCCAAATTGCAGGTTCTCCCAGGAAAAGGCTTCACCACCCTTGTCTGTTTTACTTAGTCTCCAGAACTGATGAAGCAATGGATGTTTTGTGCAGGAGCAAATGGAGAGAAAGGGGAATTTGCACATGTCAACATCATGTTGGCAGCGAAATGCCACCCCTGATCATGTCTAGAGGCCCTATAGCATAAGCCAAGATAGGATCAACAGAGAAAAACAGGGCACAAGACTACACCGCAACCAAAGTATTCTGAGTCAATGTAATTGATGCAAGGCCCAAATAAGTCACTCGGTGCCCTGTCCCTCAGTGTGTTCTTGGAGGGGCTGAAGGTGCTGTGTTGATTTCTTACCCAACACAAGGAAGACATCTGAGCTTCTGCCAAGAGGAATTCTGGAGTTCAGAAATATTTTTGCACAGTGTGTTTGCAAAGGCCAAACACATAGGGATGGCTACAGCAACATCCCCTGGTCAAGTCCTTCTTTTAAAAGCCCTAGATCCTTGTGAGGGTATAGGGTTAGACTATTTACTTGTCTGTTTCCTGTTCTGGGACATTCCATGAGAAATGAAGTCAACAGGGTGATTGTGTAAAGTAGAGCCCCCCACAAAGCAAGTTGGTAGCAGAAGCAGCCACCTCGGCAGCAGTAAGCCAGAGTTGAATTCCATTTAAATAAAATGCCAAAAGGCAGTCAGCGAAAGTGACATTTATGGTGTTACTACAAATGCATTCAGCGGGAAAGCTCAGTAGCAGAAGCAAGGGGGAAGAAACAAGCTGCAGTGAAAACTGCCATCTGTATATTGTGCCCCGTTTTTAATATTCTGTATTCTCATAAAAAGTGTTGTTTCTGTCACTATTCAATCTCACAAACTCACACAGAACACTGTTAAAAGTCAGCAGTGTGTGAAATGGTATTTTAAAATAAATGAAACCCGCTCGCGGAGCTGCGGAGGAATATTGCAATGCTGGGCGCTGACAGACAGGCACTGAAAAGTAACAACGGTTATCATCTTAAAGCAAAGCGGATTAAATAAAAACCCACAGCCAGTGGTGCATTACCAAGTCTGATATTGACACAGCTGCTGTGGTGGTTATTTTTCATTGTCTCATCAAGACAAAGCATCATGGGATATCAATCTTCCCTCTGTCAGGCCATGCCTGGTATAAAGTTTTTCGTTTACATTTTCATTATATGCCTTTTATCTCTCTGGTGCCAGCATTTTTTTCTTAACTGTGGGGTGGATTGACCTGTGGGGCACTGTTGAGCTATTACCTTCTGGCCAGAAGAGCTCCCTTCCGGGGGCAGAGGGGACTTTGCTCCCTTCCCCTTCCCCCAAAACCTTTAGCTTTCTTCAATGGCATTGATGGTCTGGTCATTACTCTCTTGTGTTGGTGAGGATTAAAAAACGGCATTGTGTGTGTGTGTGTGTGTGTGTGTGTGTGTGTGTGTTAGAAAAAGAGAGAGAGACAGAATGTATGCCTGTGTGCTTCTCTGTGTGTGTGTGTGCCTGTGTGCCTCTGTGTATGTGTGTGTGTGTGTGTGTGTGTGTGTGTGTGTGTGTGTGTGTGTGTCTGAGTGTGTGTGTGTGTGTGCCAGTGTGTCTCTCTGGTGTGCCTATGTGTGTGTCTGTGTGTATGCCTGTGTGCTTCTGTGTGTGTGTGTGTGTGTGTGTGTGTGTGTGTGCAATAAAAAGCAAGAGGGAGGAACATAATGAGAATGAAAATTACCAGATCATTTGAGGATATTATTTCCTTTCCTTCCCTTTTCATGGGAAAGAATGGAGATAGTTAGAAATGGCAACTCCCTTGAGAACACTCCAGCTGCAGCAACAGATTCATGCTCAACTTTTATACACTGTTTTATTCCCCACATGAAAGGTCTCAGATCCAACAGAGAATACTAAGACAGAGATTGTTCCTTCTGGCCACTAAATTTAATGTAATGCTGTGGACAGACAGACAACAGCACACAGTAGGGGGTCTGAGGAGAGTTCAGGGCCTGTCCTCATCAGAGACAGACAACATGCCAGAGTCTCTAAAGAGAAGAAATTGGGGCCCCTGTTGGAGAAGTGGCAGTCTCTTCTTAGACCTTTTTAATGGGGTGTTTTCCCAGTACAAGCCTACAGCCACGCTCTCTGCTGTTACTAGGCAAGAGGCAGGAAAGGGATGGAGAAATATAGGACCACAGATATTCACTTTTGATTTAAACTCACTTCCAGGTAAGAAATCCTGCTACCAGGAAGTCTGTGAACTAAGAACTCACAGACTCACCACAGGGTTCCTGTGGGTGTCTGTGAGAGAGAAGAACCTCTACAAAAATTGTAGCCTGAGCAATGTCAGGTACAAAGGAAGTTCCATTTCCCCAAATTCCAAAGGGCAGTCCAAATATTTCTGGGGTTAGATAAAAGCCAGCATTCCTCAGGAACTTGTGAAACAGGTTCCCTGTATCAAAAGGAACCATTTCCCTTATCTCTGTCAAAAGGGCCAAATGGCTACCTGTGGTACCTATTAGCATACCAAAGCACATGCTGGCCTCCTGGTCCCTGCAGTATCACATTTCAAAGCCCATGCTAGCATCCTAGTCCCTCTCACCTCCTTCCCTTACCTTAAACTCTCTCTAGCTGAAGTCTTCCTTCTCCCCAGCTACTCATTCTCCTTATAAACCTGCTATTCCTTAATTGCCCCATCCCCTTCTCCGGCTTCTCTCATTTCAAGGTACAGTCTTCTGGCCATGTTAAGTCTGCTGGACTCTTCCAGATGCCTCTGGCTGTTCTCTCTGTCATATCTACAGTAAAGACCTTCTTCCCCTTAACCATACCACGGAGTGGTCATGCCATCAGTGTATACAAGCAGCAGCTAATTCTGACATTACATTCCTGTGTTACAATGGCTCCCCCTTCCTAGAGCTGACTTTCCATTCAGAAATCAACTGATCTGTGGGAAACTTATTTTAATTTGAGTCTGCAAAACCAGGAGAGGGGAAGGGTAAAGTGGGAAACATGCCATGCAGTAAGTCAGACAGCAGAGAAAACAGTGCTACAGGAAAGCTTAGCCTCTGCCTCATCCCGCTCGCCTATCCCATCAAACTCAGCTACTGTGTCTTCTTCCGCATCTGTTTCCACACTGTCTGCCCTTTATAAGCCAGCACTCAGTCTATAGAAATGTTCATCCAACCGTGTTCTGCTTATCAACCAGGCAATGACAACTCCCAAAAGGGTGACTTCATATAACGGACATCGATAGTGTTAATGGACTGGGCTTTGACAGGGCTCAAGGTGACAATTCTTGCCCAATGTCTCCCATCAGGTAGCCATGGAACAACTGGGTTGGACCAACTCAAAGGCTTATTGGTGGTTTAGATGTCTGGACTATAACACTCAAGCAACTGTGTTAAAAATATTTGGAACTCCTTGAATATCTCTCACTCTGTGAGTGACCTCTGTCTCAGCAGAGTCCTCTACACATTGTCTCAGTGCAGCTAGACTTCTTACATGGTCACCAAGGCTCTCAATATTTGCCAAATGACACTAGGGGTTTTTAAGTTGTTAGGTGGCCTTTCTAACAGAGTCTCAGAAGCCAGGTGGTGTTATTTCTGTCACATTCTGACCATCAAATCACAAATGTTTCCCTCTCCTTTGCTTTCCCCAAAGATCAAGGGAAAGAAGCGGATCCCATGTATCATTACAAAATTATCACAAGCCTGAAATCTTTTAAGTACTTCTCTTGGTCTGATGAGATGGCTTAGTGGGGAAAACAAGCTTGTCAATAAGCTTAACATACTGAGTTTGATCTCACTCACACTGTGAGAGATCCAATTCCAGCAAGTTGTCCTCTGACCTCTACATGAATGCCTTGGCACACACACACACACACACACACACACACACACACACACACACCTACAAAATAGGCGTCTTCTGGGAGAAAAGGACTTAACAAATGCTGATGTTTCAATAAAAGCTCTATCCCTGCAACAGGAGATTAAAATAGAAATAGGTCTGTGTGTTGGTATTGTGTTCCCCAAAATATTGTGCACTCTAATAAACTTATCTGGGGTCAGAGAACAGAACAACCACAATATTAAACATAGAGGTTAGGTGGTGGTAGCACACGCCTTTAATCCTAGCATTCCAGAGGCAGAGATCCTCCTGGATCTCTGTGAGTTCAAGGCCATACTGGAAACAACCAGGCATGGAACCAAGAGCCTTTAATCCCACAAAGTGAGCCTTTAATCCCGGGAAGTGATGGCAGAAAGCAGAAAGGTATATAAGGCATGAGGACCAGGAACTAGAGCCTGGTTAAGCTTTCAGGCTTTCGAGAAGCAGTTCAGCTGAGATTCACTCTGGATAAGGACTCAGAGGCTTCCAGTCTGAAGAAACAGGATCAGCTGAGGTGGGGTGAGGAAGCTGTGGCTTGTTCTGCTTCTCTGATCTTCCAGCGTTCACCCCAATAACTGGCCCTAGGTTTGTTTTTATTAATAAGAACTTTTTAAGATTCGTGCTACAAGTCTGAAATGTTAGTTGTAGTCAAAGAGACACAAAACTATTCATGGTGTAAGAATTTTTTTTACCTTAGTCACTTCGTTTATACTATTTTCCCACTTGCAACAACAGAGGTCCATCTAGAACTCCTTTGACTATGGTGTTATCTTATACTCATATGCGCCTCCCTTAATGTATTCTAAAGTATAAAACGGTTGGCTTGACCAAAAGTGAAGATTAGAGAAAGTTTTGAAGAACCTCTAAATGATACAGTATCTAAAGTGGCTGGACAGCCTACCTAACTCATATCCTTCCTCTTTGAAAGGACTTGGTCAGAGGAGACAGTTAATAGGCAACAGAGTAGCTAAGGAAATGTTCACCGTTATCCTTGCAACTGAAGCCCCTTGACTCTACTCTTGTCTTCAAAGTGAGCCCTGTCTCAGTGTATCCATTGTGCATTGTCACAGCAAAACATGCAAGACCATAGACTGTATGAATTAAAAGCCCTCTGGGAGGGCTTGAGATGTCATAGCTAAGCAAGGTCAAGAGCATGATACCAGCATCTTCTTATCCTCCTGCTGTATCACAGCTTGGCAGAGAAGAAAAAGGCAAAATGACTGTGTGCAAAGAGGAGGCAAGAGCATGGGAGTGTCAACGTAGAGGTGCCAGGCTCTCTCTGTAACAGCTCACTCTTGTAGCAACTAATCCCATCCCAGGAGACACAGCTCACTCTCAGGAAACCCAATCCAGTCTTGATATCCCCATAAGAATTGTATCATGAAGCTGACACACCAAACCTAACTACCCAACGTTCTCAAGAAAGATATTAGACAGTTCATGGGGATTCTGCCACCATGATCTATTCACCACCCACAGGGTCTTACCTCTTAAAGGTCCCACCACCACCTCATACTGTTACCGTGAAGACCAACCCTCTAGAACATGAGCCTTTGGAAAACTATTTCCAAACTGCTAAAGCCTCCACATTCAGGACCAAATCTGGTTCTTCACGGCATTGTTGCCCGAAGATGAGTGTGCTGAAGACGGTCTGGACACCCTTGTGTCCTCCAAGTTCCACATTTCCTTTTGACTTCATCTATCTTGACTCTTCCTTAGGATACTCTTGTGTACTGGCAGTGGCACTATGACAGCTGCTGACAGTCCCATTCCTGTGTGCCTTTCTGAGGCATGGAAATTCTGCCCAATCCTGAGTTCCACCTCTCCACATCATGGATATTCAAGAACATTCTTCACATAATCACAACGATGCTTCCACCCAACCAGCAAAGATTCCTAGTCCTGTATCATCCCCCACCAAACTGGATCTCTCCACAGAGCAGGTTGAAGAGATTTGGACTAGCGGCCAAAGTTGTCCCTTTGTTCCTGGGTCTGTATCTTACTGTTGTTTATGTTCTTCTCCAGGCAGTGTGCCATTGAGTTTGTACTCTGCTGAACAATAAGTCCTGGACTTGTACTTACAGACAAATATGAATTATCCATTACCTAGTGTAACCACTTGATTTTACCACCTGTTTTCATCTCCTGAGTTGTATCTTTGGTTGGCACTTAACTCATAAAATTTATAGCATTATTAAAGTGACCCAGTTTTAATTTCTGCCAATCTATAGTTAGTGATATAGTGTCTTATTTTATTCAGCATAGGAAAGCAGTGTTCTCATTAATCAGGTGTTTTGATAATTAGAAAGCCATAATTTAAATATTCTAAACCACCTGTTGTAAGATAGAACAGGACATACTTTTGTCACCATTCAAACTTTGATAATTCAGAAGAAGCGTTAGAATCCTATCATGGGGCTGACACAACATCTTCACAAGCATCCTCTAACATGGGGTTGTCTCTGGGAAAGGGAATTGTTCACCAATAGGAAATAGGCAGCTAGTATGATGGACAATAGAGGGAACTTTATGGTACTGCTAGCCACTGCCAGATGAGCGTCCTCTAGAAAGTTGTGAGAAGAAAATAATCGAAGTGCAGCTGTGGTCTCTGTAGATCTCCTTGAATTTTAAATGTCAAGTGCAGTGCTGACATCCTTTACCATACATGGCTTGTCTTCGGAAATACAATAGGCTTACTTCTCACACCTTCTTCCTTCACACACACACACACACACACACACACACACACACACACACACACATGCCTGTGCATGCATTCATAAAAATGGTACAAGGCCATAGAATCATTTAAAAATCTGATTTTCCTTTTCCAAAGATGCACGATACATTTCCTATTTTAAAATCCAGATTAAATGACTTAGCACCAGTAAGAAACAGACAAGGCCACCATCATTCTGCAGATATTTTGCATTTAGCAAACGTTACTTGTGGCAGACTGAAGTGAATAGCTATCTCTAATTCTAAGCAAATGACTATGTTCCATCTTCAACCACATTATCATGACCGCTCATCAACAACCCTCTGATTAGGGATTTTTGGATCACAAGCTTAATTTGTGTACACTTTATATGATTCCAATCGTAGTGGAAGGCTCTTAGGATGCATGCTAATTTCATAAAGTTAATGATCCTTCTCCTTTTTTTTAGAACTTAAAATTTTTGAGTTCCTAAAATTCAATCTTAAAACAATAATAAGAGTTTCATGACATAGGATTGATTCTCCTGTAATGCAAATAAGGAAGCCAAGTCATTAAAAACAAGATCCTTTTCTGGGATCCCAAAGAATCTCATCATTACATTATATACTGGAGTTGAAAGGAATGAAGGTCAACTGACACTTAATCAGGTACCCTTGTGCCTTTCTCAGCCTTTGGATTCTCAGACTAAAGCATAGTCATCCTCACTCTGTTCTGTGCCCAACATGGGCTCCTGCCCCAGACGCTCTTGAGTACAGTATTCTCTAAATCTTCCCTGGTAGGTCAGCGTTACAATATAGTGACGTGTCTTGTGCATAATTTGAGTGACCTTCACACCATCTGTTAAAACTTCATAGAGTGTCACAAACATGGAAAAGAGTCACAACATGTTAACAATTCATAATTATATTCAGCCCAAGCATTCCTTCTTCATAAGAAGCCCTTTAGCAACACGTCTTTCGAAGCCCATCAGTCACATGTGTTAGCAGAAGGAAGCAGGGATGATATTCTTTGTTTATCTATTCAACATCATTTTGTTTTGCATGCTGGAAAGATTATGGGCTATGAGTCAGATAGATTCAGATTTAAATCCCAGCTCTGGCATTTACCAGCTCTCTAACGTTGACAAATTACCTATCCTTCTTAGTTCTCAGTTTCTTCCTGTATGAAATGAAATAAGAACCTTCTTGCAGGGTAATTTGAAGGATTAAGATAATTCCAATAAAGATACAGACACAGACTAGTCACCCAATCACTTGTAAATGTCATGGCCTCATCTTTACTTCTTTATAATGTCAGTTTGCTCAGAAAAAAAAAAGGCACCTCTGGTCTTGATGGTTTTCAGAGATTGTTTCAGAGGTCTATGGGCCTTCTTTCAAGGGCAGCTCCTTAGGTGCTTCACTTTTTTTCGAGAAATATAGTCAAAATATTCCCAATAATTCTATATTCATGTTCATAAAGCCCTCCTTTATTTAGAGTGCATTTCCTAGTATAAATTATATAAATAAAACATTTCACTATAAAATATATGTTATATATTGTAGCTAGAGTTTTCCTGCCTGGCCCACAGTCAGGACAAATCTCTTTCACCTGCCAGTCCCCCAGCCACTCAGACCTGACCAAGTAAACACAGAGACTTATGTTGCTTTCAAACTGTATGGCTGTGGCAGGCTTCTTGCTAACTGTTCTTATAGCTTAAATTAATCCATTTCCTTTAATCTGTACCTTGCCACATGGCTCGTGGCTTACCGGCATCTTCACAAGCTGTTTCTCATCGTGGTGGCTGGCAGTGTCTCTCTGACTCAGCCTTCCACTTCCCAGCTTTATTCTCCTCCTTGCCCCACCTATACTTCCTGCCTAGCCAATGGCCAATCAGTGTTTTATTGACTAATTAGCAACACATTTGCCATACATCCCACAGCACTATATACTTTTTCATTACAATTCCTCACACAGCATTTATATTCTAGAGTACAAAGTTAATTATTTAGAGATGTTTTTCAATTATTTGCATTTGTCATTTATGTATTCTAGCTGATAGGCAGAGGAGTGTACAATATCCTCGAAGTTCCTAATCACTTCTATGACACCTTGCCAGGAAACTATTCCTAATTGTGACTGTGTGGCATAATTTTTACTCATGATCAGACTAACTAGAAAATTTTTCCCTTAAGTACTGTCATCAAAATCATCATCCAGACCAGAGAATACATTGTGTATTATCTCAGAATTCTCTCAAAAGTCAAGAAGAGGGTGACTCTAAAGAAAAGAAGGCTGGCAATACCCTGCTCTCCTGAAGACTGTGTTGTACACAGGCTACAGAGTGCTAGGTGGCACTTCAAAGAGGGTCCAAAGATGGCTGAACTCTGTTCTTTTAAATGGTTCTAGTAAAAAGTAGTGTGTTCATTTGATGCACTTGTGTGGCCACATCAAATTTCATCACTTGACAGTGGACAACTGAAGACAGACCCTGAATTTAGAACAGACCCTGCAATATCTACAATTAGATATTGGCCTTCAACATCAGTGGCTCTTAGCCAAATCTGTTTATCATGATCCAATGTCTTGGCCCTTATTCCTCCTCATTTACAAAATTATTTGAATACACATTGAACAGCATATTTACCAACATTCAATTTCACGGTGATTATGTGGCACATTTCTTTAGTATGATTAACTACAAAGTGCAAGCACTTTTCATTAGTAGGATTCATTTTTAACGCACTCAACAAGGGTTCCAAAAAGCATCATGGTTCCTCCAAACTGCCCAAGTAGGCACATATCCATGGCCTTCATTCTAAGGCCATTTCAGCATCAGCATCAGATGGACTTTGGATCCTATCCTTCTCCATATACTATAAAAATGGCATTTTTAAATATCAGTTTGTCTGCTTACACTAACTCCAATGGGCTGTAAGGTACTTAGGGTTACTTCTCAATAACTGGATTGATACCTCTAGATATTAACTCTCATAAGAATCATTATCTCTGTTATCTCTGTTTTTATACCACAGTGTTGAAATAAAAGTCTTCTTAGTCCTTACTTACTTACTGAAATTATTTTACTAAGGCAGTAAACTTGGCAATCAAATAAATAGTCATCCAAACCCTCATATATCTCAGAAAGGGAACTACTAAACGGGCTATCTATATTATCTCCCTTGTGTCTGAACCTCTTTGAAGGCTCAATTTAGTATTGTTTATACTTGTTCAAGACAAAACAGATTTCTAGATTTCTGTGGGGAGAGCAATTCCTTTTTTAATTCTTCTTTTAAGAGGTCAAATGTTGACCTACTGACCATAAATGTTGGGGGGGGTTGTATGTATAAATCTTCATTATATATGTATAAAGTATGTGTGCATGTGCGTATATGTGTATGAATGTGTATATTCATATTTTATGTATGTATGTTTATAGAAGTATGTGATGTATATGAGTGTGTATGTGTGCATAGCTGTGTGTGTGTATAGGTGTATATGTATTTGTAGTGTGTGTGCTTGTATGGGTATGTGTGCATGTATGCATACATCTGTGTGTCTCCGTGTGTGTATGCCTATGTGTGTATATATGTGTGAATGTGTATATATATATATATATATATATATATATATATATACACACACACATATATGTGCACATGTGTGTGTTTGTGTCTGTCTATGTGTAATGTGCATGTATGTTTGTGTATGTGTGTACATGTATGTGTGGAGCTGTGCAGTTTGTATAAGTATGTATGCAGCTATGTATATTTGTATATATGTGTGCAGTGAATACATATAAGTGTGCTTCCCTCTGTGTGTGTATGTGTGTGTGCTCATGTGTGTATGTGGAGGTGTGAGGTTTGTATGAGTGTGTATGTATAATATATATGTGTGTATATTGTCTATGTCTGCATGTTTATGTGTGTGTGCAAGCATGTGTTTGTATGTGTGGATATGTATATATGTATGCATGTGTATTGGTGCATGCATGTGGAGGGGGTCTGGGAAAAAATAGAAATTACTTTATTAAATTAGAAGGAAAACTGAGAGTCAGAGGAGTGAACTAACATCTAGAGAAAATAATAGAAGTCCAAATATGGGGAAAATTACACTCCAAGCCTAAGCCTCAACAGGTAAAGGTAGAAACAGGAAATGTGATCAAGAGAGAAAAGAGCACAGAAAGGGCTCAACATTAGAAAGATGGTTTCTCTGAGGCAACTGCAGAGCATATGCCAGTGAAAACAAGCTTGGGTGCACGGTGAGTGGGTGCCGGGAACAATCACAAAGACCTCTAGCTGGTAAACTGTCTTTATCAATGCAGGTTAATGAGTTCATAAATGAGGCAGGCTTGTTCCAATGCCAGAGGCAGGATGTCAATTGCCTAGCAGCAAGCAAGCAGTCTTTGGACACAGTGTTGAGGCTTCGACACTCTACAAAGACATGGCAAACATGCCAGAGCTTGTCTATGGCTCTGGCTGCCATCCCCCACCCAGATGATAGGAACATGCCGTGCAGGACTTGGACGTTTAAACCCTATCCTCTCCCTCTCTTTCTCTTTCCCTATTTCGTTCAACAATTCTTCCCATATTCGGGCAGTAAATTAGGAACCATCTCTAGTGCAGAAAGAATGAGAGGTGTGTTTGTATGAAGCTTACAGATACTGGAGAAAGACAATAGGTTAACAGATGGGCTACCAAATGGTCACCTTCAGTATCTATGATACTTTGTAAATGAATGATTTAATAGTTTCCTCTAGTGACTTTGACTGTATACAGATAATAGATGATGGCAGGTCTCTACTGGGACAGTCGTGTGTCTAAGAACTAGCCAGGGAGGTACCTATTCTTCTATACAGTCATCATATCCCTCTGTTTGCAGCTTCCCCGTGGTACCTGGGTCATGTGGCCTACTGGAAGTACTCTTGCCAATCCACTTAAGCCACATAAAGATCACTCAAAGGCTGAATATCTGCTTTGAGTTAGAAAATCCGCAGTTATTAAATCTTTCAGCAATGTCTTTTCTTTCCCCTGGTCTTGGCAGCAGCGGTTCGCATTTTGTAGGACAATGTTTCCTCTATTACACAGCTCCAGTGTTGTTAAAAAGAGCTGGTGACACGGAGATCCCAGGAGGTATTGTCTCCTAAGATGCAATGTTCTCAAGAGTGCTTCCAGATGCAGGCTAGTACACTTAAAGCCTGGAGGGTCCTTGAGTTCTTTCTCACACTTGAAGTGTTCAAGATGGTGTCCTGGTTTTGAAAAATGCCAAAGGGAAGCAGTTACTGTCAGCAGACTGACATTGGAACCGACTTTGCAGTAGCATCATTCAGGCTGTCTTATGTCGTCAACAGTTAAAACTCCATCTGCCCAGGGACCTAGTGTAAAACATGTAGGATTTTATATGTTAAAATAATTGCATGAAAGAAACATCACGTCTATTTAGTTACCCCTAAAGAGTGTGATTCCTTCCACAAAACTCTGTAGGTGTAAGCACCATGCTTCCAGAGGGCAGGCCACCGTTGGCAAATCTCTAATGTGTTGATTTATGTAACTCACTTGACATTCCTTTAAAAAAAAAATCAGGGCCATGAACATTCTTATGTGACAAAAGAAGAAACTAAGGCAAGAAGAGAAATTATTCACCCCAAGGTAACAAACTTGGAGTTCAACATCAGAGGAAATCCTGCTGCAGAGATAATCTGGAAGGAATACCCAGAATTGTATTCTTGATTTCATCAATCAGTTACATCAGAATTTATTGTTGTTATTACCACTATTATTATCATTAGTATTTGTGTGCATACCACGTGGAGGTCATAAGACAACTTTGTGGAGCTGATTTTTTCCTTCCACCTCTACTTGAGATCCATGTACTGAACTCACAATCCAGGTTTTTGCAGCAAGGCCTGTAGCCACTGAGCCAGCTTGAAGGCCCACTAATCAGTACCCCATTATTTCTTGCCAGAAAAATATAACCAATTTGATTTGGATAGCTCTATCTATTGCCAACTGCCAACCACCAAAAATAATGCTGGAAATTTTTTTTGAAAATTTTAATATTACAGCCCATTGAAATTTTACAATCATTGGTAATTTTTATCTAATGTCCAAGCATGGGTGACCATTTGGATTCACTGCTTTTAAGTTCATAAGTTGGCCCCAAGTTATTTCTGCAGGCTTACTTATATGATTGTGTTTTTGTTGTTTGGTAGCTTTCTTCCCATAGGCTTTCCTGGACTCATTAATTCCCACCAAAAAAAAAAGTCTTCACAGGTAGTCTGATCCAGTTCTCCTTACCTTCTGAACTCAAAGAAACAGAATCATGATAAGTCCATAGAAACAGAAAATAGATGAATATTTACTGGGATGTGGGAAGGGGTAAGACAGGGAGATGGATCACAATTACAGTGCTTTCTTTGCAGTGTCAATCTGGAACTAAAGAGCAGCAATGGGTGCCAGCATTTTGAACACCATAGAAAGAGCCACAGAGAAGAGCATGTTAAAATGGCTGAAGGACTGATTCTGGGCCATTCAAATTTTATCTCAACTAAAAAGAAAAAAAAAAAGCTGGGGTTTGGGGAGGGTTGTGGGGGGTTTGTTTTGTTTTGTTTTTTATAGCCTCACTCAACCCTGACTCAAGAAATCAGGAGACTCCTATAATTTTCTAGATGAAGAGGTCTTTAACATCATAAGCAACTACCTGACTTCACTATTTATCAGCTTTTGAAAGCTGGCATTCTGCCCAACCCACACCTAAAATGTTTTTGTATTATGGGGTTTTTTTTGTGTGGCCATATTTGTTACTGTTATTGTTGTTGTGGTTGATGATGATGATGATGATGATGATGATGATGATGATGATGCAGTAGGGCTTTACTTCAGCTAATCATACTGTACTGTTGACTGGCCTGGAACTCAAAGTAATCCTCTTGCCTAAATCTCTCAAATGCTGAGGTTACAAGTGTGAGCCACCACTCCTGGGTCTACCCAAGTCCTAAACAGTGGTTTTTAAAAATGTCTTCAAAGTTTTCAGCCCTGTTTGCCATAGAAAATAGAATCTAACACCCTTCTGCCATTAATCATTGGCTGGAATTAGTGTCTATATATAACAAATAAAACTAGGCAGAAATGACACAACATGATGTGGATATGAGGGAGTGGTCCCGCTTCTCTGCAGGAGCTCGTTGCCTGGGACAAGGATACTCCAGTAGCAAATAAAGAGAACCACACAGTGAGTCACTGGCAATGAGCTCCCTTCATAAAACCCATGCGAGAGAGCCCCATTCTGCCTTCAGCTCTAGGCATGGATTCAGATGGCTTTGTTATCTAACACATCTTAGCTGCAAACGTCACAGATGACCCCAGCTAGCACTGTCTGTCTAGCTAGAGACTCTTCCTGGACTCCTCACTGGCAACCGTCAGAGCTGGCACCTGTGCGATGCTCTAATCCAGTTCATTTCACAGTGATTTGTTGTGCAGCAATAGATAGCTAACATAATTTCCTCCCAGCCACCACTGTTTCTGCATCTTCTTATTCCATCACTTTCTTGTCTGAACTCCTCAAATCAACAGCTTTTAATTGTCTACTGATTATTCCACAAAGTGAATTAAACATGTCAAATGCAGTGAAATTGAATTTTACAGTGGATAACTATGTACCCACCACTTAGAAATTTGATCATTTACTGATCTTGCCTTAGCACATCTTTATCTGCCTACTCATTTCTTCTTCTAATCACTAATCCATCTTATTTTCTATGCACCTCAAAGTCAATTGCTTATCAGTGACCCTTTACCTTAACTATTTCAGTATACATGGCAGGATATATGTTTTTATACTTACTTATGTTTTTTTCCTCACTTGAAGAAAAACAAACACTGTGAAATAGATGATTTTCCATGTGTGTCTGCCAATTGTGACAAACTTACCTGAAGATGTAGAACATCCATGAGTGGGAATTTATATTCACTGCCACAGCCTATAAGACAACACCTTATAATTCTATATAGGCAGAGTTTCTGTGTGTCTCAGTAGCCGCTCCCAAATGACTATTCAGAGACTTATAATTAATTATAAATGCTCAGCAGATAGCTCAGGCTTGTTAGCTAACTCTTACATTTTAAATTAACCCACATTTATTATCTACCCTCTGCCACATGGTGGTACCTTCTTTCAACACAGCACATTCATCTTGCTTCCTCTGCATTGGCCCTGATTCCCAAGACTCTGCCCTTCTTCCCAGCATTCTTTCTGCCTGAAAAATCCTGCCTAGCTATTGAACAATCAGCTTTTTATTAATTAACAATGAAAGCCACACATTTTACAATGTAAAGAAGGATTATTCCACAGCAAATCTGTGCCTTTCTCACAGTGCCTAATGGCATCTGGTACAGAGTAGGTGCTCAACCAAAATGTGAATATTCCCTGAAAGGGGGAAAAGTAAAGCATCAATTGGCTCTGAAAAGTCAGAAAACAAAGACATTTGGAAGCCTCAAGAAGCCAGAGGAAGGACAGAGAAGATGCCCTCTGGTCTTTGTCTACACAAAACCCCTTAAGAAATAATTTGTCTGCTGAAATTGGCATGGTGTAGGGATGGCAAAAATGCCAAGAACAGTGATCTGTTTTCCACAGAATTCACCAATTGGCCCAGACTGTTAGGCATTACTAAAATCTCCACTTGGGAAACCCTGTTATCTCCTTTCCTTGCAACAACCCCTTGGCCCCAACATTATGACCAGGACACACAGCAACCGTGATGCTTTGCTGCAACATTTTAATGGCTTTCAAGAGGCTTGTGAGACAAAGATAGCTTGTAAGTGAAAAAATGAAGAGCAGCCTTGGGTTTTAGCAGGAAGCAGATAAGAGGAGACACTTGTGCCTCTGTCCTTACATGGGCCCTGCTCAGTGTCAGAGCTACCTGTGTTTGTGATCTCAACACTCACCTCTGCCTTCTGACTCTTTTCCATTGCCCCCAGCCATGTCATGCTCCTGGCTGACAAGAGATTGCTCCCATCAGTCCCTTGAAATTGCCCATGTGGAGGCAGGACTAGATTTTTTTTCTTTGTTTTTCCTTTTGGCTTTTCTCTGTCTTCTCTCTCTGAGCTGCTCTCCCTATCTCTCATCCCTGTCTATTGCTCTCCTCTCAACACATTTTCTTCCGGCTCTTTGGCTCTTCTAATTTATTTCTCCTCTCACCACCAATCTCGTTCATGTTGGCTCTCGCATTGTTTTTATCGGTATCTTCTCACATTCTTTTTCTCATCCCTCTTTTTCTCTTTACATTTTTTTTTTTGCCTTGCACGCTCTCAGTCTCATACCAAGCACCCACTTTTTCAGTTCGTTCCCTTTCCATGCCCCCTGCCAGCTACACCAGCATGTCACCCATGTGCAAACTTTGTAAAATGGAACTTTCCCCCTTTCCTATAACCATCAGACGCGCTCTTTGGTAGCAGACTGAAGAGACCGGATTGTCAACCGTGAAGGTTGCCCAGTGATGTCTAATTTGTCAGCCTGGTTCCACCTGCCATATGCACAGCCTGAAGCCCCGTGACAGCCCTCATTTTCTGAGCTGAACTTCAGCCTTTGCCCTCTGACCCCTTTGTTCACATTCTGTTATTGCAGAGGGCCAGAAACACAACCCACTGGTACCTTATTACAGTTTTAATTTCCCGAGTAGTTCCACCACCTCATTTTCACCTTCAGCCTCCCTCTCTCTCTCTGCAAGCACACTCATCTGCTGACTGTGAAACGCAGTTCTGAGAATCGGATTTGAATCCTCTCTCAGACTGTGATGAGATTTGCTTTAGGTGTTTGTTGGTTTTTTTTTTTTGTTTTTTTTTTTTCAGTTCTTCTGCCCTACTGTGACTAAAGAAGCACAGAGTGATTAGCATATATATATATATATATATATATATATATATATATATATATATAGTGATAAGCATATAGATATCTTTTAACAATTAATATAAAACATGTAGATGGATATAGAACTCTTCTGTAATTTCTACATTTTTTGAGGTCTTAACGTCATTGTTATTTCCTCCATTGCTGCTCCCATTCAGCAGCTCACAGTCATTTCAAACACGTACAATCTAAGTCAGGGACTGCTGGCCAAACCATCTGCTTTCTGAATGTTCCCCCATGCTGGGCCCATGTTGTTTTGAAACTATGCTTAAGATGAATGGCAGTCTACTTGCACACCATGCCACCCTCTTGTTCATTTAAAAATCTAATTTATCTAGAAATTTTTAAGCAAATGACTAGAAAACTCAATGAATAATTCCCCACAGAAACTAACTTAACTGAAATATATGTAACTAACATGATTGTATAACTGCATTTAAAACATTTCTGTGGAGCACCAGGTGACAAACAGGCCCCACATCTGGTCTTTCCAGGCTTCTTATACGTTGTAGACTGGAGTTTGAACCATTATTGAAAATTATGTCATTTTCTTTCAACTTCCAGTGATTAACAAGGCAGCAGACACATAACCTATACTCAATAAACTCATGAAATCTGTTAGTTCAACCTGACTGATCAATCTAATCATTAGTTATCATTCTCATTTTGCATTGTAGAAGCATAAGAGGAAAGGACCTGATGAAATCCGTGAATGTCTGCAGAACAGACCTGGAAGGAAACACATCACTTCTCTCTAGAGCTCAGAGCTCGGTCTCTTCATGTGGAAGGCAAGAAGAGGGAAAGGGGTTACCTCTCTCACCTCTGATCTCTCCAGTACTGTAAGATAATGGGCCTGCTACAGCCCATGGAATGAGCCCATACACACAACCACACAACAATTCACAGAGACTGCTGAAGAAACTCATGTGTGTGAGCACTAAGACACATGAATTGTTTATGAAGGCCAGGCAAACACAACACTGTGTTCTCCAAGGACCCTCGGCCTAACGAAGAAGTGAAGTTTAATGGAAATGGTTTATAAAAATTCATCGTCTTGTTGCTGTCGTTATTTTTTTATAAAGACAGGCATAGTTTTCTCTGCCTTTCTTTCTTCTTACTTCCACTTTCCTAAAATTCTTCCCAGCTACTTTTTTACAACAGTTGGTAGCCATTCGGCTCCAACAAATTGAATATTAATAGTGAGTACAAACTATATTCCACAACTTTGACTATGAATATCCTTGCAGGCCACAAACACAAGGGCTGAGGAGTGAGAATGTTGATAAGATTCAACCAGATCAAGTCAAGGAGGGGAACGTAAGAGTCTTCAATGACTTCCTAGCACACATCAAATGTTGTGCTGCACACTCTGACAAAGGCAAGAAGGGAACCACATAATTGTGATAAAACCACCATTTCTGTCCACAAAGAAAGTTCACTAGACATGGGCATAAATAAAAGGAACTATGTATAATTTACTCAGGTACCTCATATGTGCTACCTATACCCTTCCATTTTTTTTACCAAAAAAAAAATACCCATAAAATAGACATCATTTCCTTTATTTCTGATTTCTCCCTACTTGGTTTTCTTTCTCTTCTTTATTTCATTTCCTTATTTCTATGGCTCACAAAATATGGTTCACATCGGCAACCTCTCTCTTTAGCCAACCTATTTTTTTATCTTTTCACTTCACTCAACCGCTCAATGCTAAATCTATCCAACGATTTGTCTTCTGTGTTTCTAAAACCTAGGTCTTCAAACTCTACTGGAGAGAACCTCTTCATCACTCATGTAAGTACCACAGACTCTTGTTTTCCACATTAATGTATCCCTCACCATGGGACCTTGAAAACACTTTGTTTACTCATATATATAAAACCATTCCAACCAAGAATTTTCAACACTTCTCAAGATTCCAATGCCAGTATTTCTCTTCTGATAATTTTGGTTCTTTATTCTCTGAAAATAGAGGTGTTCAGGCAAGAATCTATCATTTCCTGCTCTAACCTCATAATCGTTCATCCTCTCCCTGAGTAATCAGGTGACTCATATCAATTCCAACAGCTAATGACACTAAGGAATTTGATCCAGGCCCATTTGAGCCCAAAGACTTTATTTGTAAGCATTATGTTACACAGGTCAGTAATTAACAATATCAACTCCAGCAATACAGCCCTGTTAAATTTAGCTTAGCCACTGACAAGTTCTATGACTGGCCTGTACCTATGTTTCTCTGTAATGATATTGCATAACCGTGTCACAGCTATGGTCAAGATTCTATGAGCTAATACATATACTTTGAGCTATACCTGGCACACACTCACTAAATCTCAGCTCTTATTTGAGGAGAATCAAGCTAGAGTTTGGGTAGAGAATGTAAGCCAAATGACAAGACTTTTAAGAAATGAAGATGAGAAATGGACAACACATCACCCGCACGTTTAAAAGGATGTTAAATTCTAAAAATACCATTGAACTTATTGAGCAGGAAATCTATTTTATGGTAGGAAAAAAAGGTTGAGCACATGCTAAGTGCTCAAGATGCAACACAGTTTTGCTGATGCTGTTGTTTCCTTAACTCTTGAGTTTCCCAATACTCCCCTTCCTACCTTAACTGTTCATTCAAACTTATTCAGGAATTTCCTTGTCTGTTTTCTCAGTTTTCCAGAGATTCCCTTAAGTCTCTAGCTCCAACTTTTAGAGAGATGACAGGATCCAGACCTATGGGAGCTTCCCACTGAAACCCTGTGCTCGTCAAGCCTGCATAAGTATCTCTTGATTGGACTCCACCTCTGAACTTCCAATTCAGTATATCAGGATTAAATCCAGATCTTTAAAAAGGAAATAAAACAATTCCAGACAATTTTGATTTGCAGCTAAGTTGCAATTTTCAAATCTTCACTGATATTTTTGACCTGAATATTCTGTGGTTGCTCTCAAATTAAACATGTCTAAATTCATACTTTATACTTTTCGCCCATTGTAACGATGCCAACGGTGCGTTCTGTTATGACTAAGAAGAAACATAACAGCCTAACACAATGGGCTGTAGCTTTGTCCTCACTGCTGCTGGTGGTGGTGTTATTTCATCAATAAGAAACCCAGAGACAGACAGCTCTGGCTCAAGCTTAGTGGATCCAGGATACTAGACTTGCTTGTGAAATACTCTTGGCCTTTCCTTCATGATCACAGGATGCCAAGCACAATTTTACCCATCACACCTGCTTTTCAGGCAGAAGGAACAAGGCTGAAGCTGGAAGGAGTATCTTTCTGAAATACAAGGCTATAAATAGAATAGAAATTAGAATTAGAATAGAGATAAAATAGAAAATAGAGTTCCACTTATCTGTCATTGGCCAGTAGCCCATCACACAAATGCACACCAGTTTATATAACCACTCTGTAACATGGTGTGGAAATCTGGTCATTTTAGCTTTTCATCTATGGTGGCAACAAAGAAAAAGGAGACATGGATGGAAAGAGAATAAAGCAGATTCTTATTAGAATGTCCACCATGAGGTCAGACATTTTATGGGTTTCCTTTTCTTTCACTGTGTTTTTATTCATTGAAAATCTGTCTACCATATGCAGGAGAGAGAGATCAGTTAAGAGCACTGGCTGTTCTTCCAGAAGACACAAGTTCAACTCCCAGCACCCACATGGTGGCTCACAACTATCTGTAACTCCAGAGGACCCAATGCCCTGTTCTGGCCTCTGAAAGCACCAAGAATGCAAGTGGTCCCAGATATGCATAAATGCAAAACACCTGTGATGATATTGTGTCCCCCCCAATATATTGTGCACCTTAATAAACATATCTGGGGTCAGAGAACAGAACAGCCACTATATAGACATAGAGGCCAGAAAATGATGGCACACACCTTTAATCCTAGCATTCTGGAGGCAGAGATCCAATCGGAACTCTGTGAGTTCAAAGCCACACTGAAAACAGCCCGGCATGATGACATACACCTTTAATGCCAGGAAGTGATGGCAGGAAGCAGAAAGGTATATAAGGCATGAAAACCAGGAACTAGAGTTTGTTAAGCTTTTTAGGCTTTTGAGCAGTTCAGCTGAGGTGCATTTGGATGAAGACTCAGAGGCTTCCAGTGTGAGGAAACCAGATCAGCTGAGGAATTGGCAGGTGAGTTTAGCTGTGGCTTGTTCTGTTTCTCTGATCCCAGATAAGTTTACTAAGGTGCACAATATATTGGGGGACACAATATCATCACAAAACACCCATACACATAAAACAAAATTTTAAAAATTAAAAGAAAACTTGCTTCTCTTGACAGCCAGTCCCCAAAGCTGGCTTCACCCTCAGCTGTCCTCCATGACTTGTGTTCACCATTTTCCAAAGAAGCTTTCGACCCTTCATTCACAACTGTGATATCATCACACCAATTCACACCCTTGATATCTCAGACCTGGAGGGACATCTGACATCCTGCCTCCTCTCTTCCTGTGCTTCACCCACACTACCTTGCAGTCCACCATCAGCCACCTTACCGAGGGCATCATAGGCCTGTGGGGACCCCCCTTACAGTCCCAGGGAGACTTTCACTACAGACTGGGCTAGTCATTGGACATGCCCCTAGTCCAACTCAGGGCCACTGCTTTCTCTCTGAATCATTGTTTTCCAGCTTCCACCTCTCTCAGAGAGAGACAGTTGCA